>NC_035433.2:95739847-96044222 GCF_002127325.2 Helianthus annuus
GAGGATCCTTCAAAAAGAAGATTCTCCTCACTCATAGGCTACATGGCACCAGAAGATATGGATGATTACCTCAAGATCAAGGCAAGGCAAGCTAAAGTAAGAGCTATGGTTGATAGTGAAAGTGAAGGTCTAAGTGACGAAGGCATTACTAAAAGACTGGAGTTCTACTTCACAAAAGTAAAGCAGGTAGAAGAATTTGCACAAGAGCTAATCAAAGAAAAGGCCGATCAAAAGAAAAGATTAAGAAAACAATATCTGGCCTACATTATGAAAGAGAAATTCTATCCTGCTGAAGAACAACAGTTTGAAGAATGGCCATTAGTTGCTCTAAAGCATGAGGCAGAAAGGATTAAAAGAATCAAGAATGATCCTACAAAGAAGAAGAAGGCTCCAAACTGGAGCAAATACAAAAAGCTCATTACTGACCTCACTGAAGAGTATAAAGGAAAGAAAAGGGAGCTGGTGAATGCAAGGATGGATACTGCTGAAGCCATATCAAAATGGTCCAGGCAGCAGACTGATGAAGCCTCTGAAAGGCTAAAGAAAAGAAAGATGACTATTTCAGGTGCTTCAAAGAAACGTGAACAAATGATGAAGCTTGAACAGCAGATTGAAAACCTCGGAACACTGCTCAAATCAGCAGACAATCCTACCCTTATGATAAACCAAGAGAAAGGAAAACAACTGTCTGAAGAAGAGGTCAAAGAAAAGGAAGCAGAGTACTTCAATGATACCATCACAAAAATGGGCCTAAAAGAAGAAACTTCAACAAAGCTTCAAAACCTTTTTAAGAAGGTATTAAACAAACCTGCATTACCAAACACTGCAACAGACATGTCAGAAATTGAAAGGCAAGAACAAATTGAAAAAGAAACTGCAGAAGACATAGCTGCAGCAAACAAAGTCATTGAAGAAGCCTTCAAAAGAATGTCTGAGAGTCTGCAAGTGTTCACAAGGCCATTATCTCCTAACTCATCAAAGAATAAATCTCTCCCAAGAAACCCATTTGGTTTAAAAATACTAAAGTGGATATCTGATCAAAAGACCTACGTATTGACTCTGGTCAGAACCAATGGTGAAGTGAAGTACATATCAAGGAAAGAAGCACTAGGCCTTAGTGTTGAAGATTTGCAGGATCTCCTTGAACTTACTCTATGTAGGGATGAAGATGATCAAAGTTCCAAAGAATTTGAAGCTGAATTTAAAAGACAAGCTAAGGAACTTTTGGTGAGAAATAAAGGTCCTGAATAATGAAGGGTTTTGGCATTATCTGTTCCAGGGGGAGATTGTTGGGATTGAACCCTACCAGAGGAACAGATAATGTAAAGCCAAACCGGATCACATCAGTGGACTAACAATAAGCAGCAGCCTACACTTTGCTTTCCCCTTGACAGTGGTATCCTAACAGCTGATGAATCTTAAGTACTGCTCACTACAACAACTGATGAACCAAACACTGATGAAACAGTAAAGACTGCTGAAGACAAACACTGTTGCTCTATCCACTGCTGTTTCTTAAGTACTGCTGAAGACACAATCACTGCCCACTCAAAGACTGATCACCTTTGAAGAAAGCACTGAAGTTCAACATCAGTGCTCAGGCTACAACAGTGGAACGTGAAGCAGTTGTTATCTCTTGTTTTGTATTTCACTTATAATCATTTGTTAACATCAGTAGTTTGTATAGAACAGTTTTTGTAGGTTGTTAGGTTGTTAGATGTCACTATCATGGTGACGTCAGCTAAGATGCTTCAGTGGTTTGGTTTGCCTATAAATGGAGCAGTACCCTGTACTGTTACATCTAATTGACTGAGTGGTTTCTTCTTCTTCAGTCCAATCCTTTCATCTTGTGCAACCAACCTTGGGGTATCAGGCTGAGGGGGAGCTTAGTATTGTAAGCATGCTTTTTATCATTTGCTTTGTAATTCAATCATTCGACTTAATGTGAAGCAAGTGTTTATCATACTGTTCTCTTCTTTGGATTGTGTTTACAAAGTTTGTATTCATTTCCGCTGCACTTTTTACTGTTTTATATTCTCTGAATGTTCAATTTATACAAACAAACACAATCATGAGAGCCTTCGATCCTAACACTGGTAGAATAATAAAGTCATCTTGGAAATCCTTAAGTCTTTCTATGCACAATAGTTAGAACCCTGGATTCCATGCAGTACGACTGTTGATTTATAAAGATCAACACTAATTGCCTTAGTATAACATAATGCCATACAAAACCATTTTTTAAGCACTTGACAACACCCTTCAAATTCATAAGCTCTAAAGGTAGAATACCTGCTCAACAGTTAATGAGAGGTTATAATACCTTGAGATACTTAGTATATCATTATTCACACTTTGCATCCCCAAATTCTAGTACCAAATGATGTTTCGCATCTTCGGAATCTAAAGCTATGCATACCTTTCAATCATTCCAACCTTACTCTACAGTCTCCTACGAATAAATTTTGGGGCGAAATTCCCTAAAAGAGGGGAGACTGTAAGCCCCGTGAAAATTTCGAGCCTTCGAAAACTTTTGTATTTCTTTCGCGAATATTTCGTTAACCGATATTTAAACATAATGATTTTTTACATAGCGTGCATTCTGAGATAAAGATATAAGTTACACATACCCTAAATACCCTTCATAAAGCTTAAGTAATAAGTTAGAGGGGTTAAAAATTTCAAAAAGCTGATAATACAAGTCCAGGGATAGAAACTGTCAAAAAACAAAATTCTGCCCGCTATGGGTCAATACGGACCCCATTACCTGAGCCATACAGTCCGCATGACATGCCAAGTTGTAGAATTTGGCTTGATCATCAAGCATTTCCATCTATCATCAAATCTTGACACCTTGCATGAATCTTGCCACCTTCGTTCTGGTTAGGACTCATGTTAAGACACTAATAACATCAAAAAACACTTGGCAAGACCTCCTTAAACCAAGATTAATATAAATAGGTCCTTTGTTCTTCATTTTGATTCACACCATTCTTCTTCACTTCTTAAATCTCTTATGGAGCTTGCTCTAGCCATTTGGAGCCTCCTTTTCTAAGTTCAATCTTCCCTTCAAACACTAGTAAGTGTTTCTCCTAATCTATTTCATTTCTTAGTTAGTTATGAGCCAAAATTCAAGCAAATTGACTTTTTCTTTGACTTTCGGTTCCGACCTTTTCGGTCAAGTCAAATTTCAAAATGAACCTTGCTACGTGATTGTAATAATCAAGGTGTTAATCCCTCGCGATTACACCCTATGATCATCATGTTTAGTAGGCGAAATGACGAGTCAAACTTTTATGAAATAAAAGTAAAAAAAATGCATAAAAATTCATTTTACGATGAATGAGTTTTTGGGTATTAAAACTTAAATTTTTGACATCAAATCAGTTTTATAGCATTATTAGACAAGTTCTAACATGTCTAGCTCGTTATTTGTAGTTTAGTGCTTATTCCTTAGTCGAAAGTTGAGCAGTTTGACTTCTGCTTTAACTTTCAAATCTGACTCGTTGGTCAACCATAGGATCCAACCAAGCCCATTTATATGACCATAGTAATATTGGGAATAACCCTCTGCCTTATGTTCATGTCGCTTGGTTAGTCAAATGGCGAGTCAACTTTAAATTCTTTTAAAAGGTCAAAAATATCATTTTTGCATAAAATAGTTTTAAACCTATATGAGCCTTATTTATGACATCTAAACTAATCATACAACATTATTAAATATGTTTTGACATATAGGACTCGTCATAGGACTCATTCGACCATCCGAACCCGTAATTACGCACACTACAAGAAAACTAGGTTTTTAGTACGCGCAAAAGCGTCCTAAAATGCTATTTTATAGGACCTTTCATTTAATAGGACCAACGGTAAAAGCGTTTCATGTAAAGGGGTCGTAATAAGTCACGAAACTAAAAAAGAGTCCTAACATCTCAAATAAGATTATGAAACCAATTTTATGGTCCCGTAATATGTCTTTGAACAACCAAAATAGTGTCCTAATAAAAACATATTAGGACACTTTTACGATGTTCTAACATGTGGTTACATACTTTTAATCTTTTGATACACTTACAAGCGTCCTTATAAATTAATTGATAGGACCCTTATGATGTAACATTATAGCTAATTTAGTACCAAGAAAGGGGTCCTAATATACCGAATAAGATTGTGAAAACAATTTTATGGTCACATAATATGTCTATAGACAACTTAAATAGCGTCCTAAAAAGAACATATTAGGACACTTTTACAATGTTCTAATATGTGATTACCTACGTTTAATCTTTTGATACAGATCCAAGCGTCCTTAAAAATTAATTTATAGGACCCTTATGATATAACGTTATAGCTACTTTAATATCAAGAAAATGGTCCTAATATCCCAAATAAGATTATAAAACAAATTTTATAAATAGACCATCAACATATAACATCCTAATAGTTATTGTATAACATCACCTAATGAAAGAAATAAAACTTCATTATATTTCAAATAAGCATGTTCATAACAAAAACACTAACCATAAATAAATTATAACATTATCTAACATAAAGTCTTAACATTTAACAAAGAAATTAAAAGCAATTAAAGAAATAAGAAGCATAAAATCTTGAGTCATCATGCGTCCTCAATCCTCATGGACTACCTACAAATAAACCATCCATGTATAAACATTAAGTTCCATGATATTAAAATTATTTGTATCACAAGTTTAACAAATACATACCGAGAATGCATCTTGAATTGTAGAAAATAAATCATATGGTCTTACCAAGTTTTCATCTTTTTTTTATTGGTACTTGAACGTTTACCTCACACCATTCTGGTCCAATCTCTGTACCACCAACTAAATCATTTGGGTCCATTCTGGACCCTTCCTCTTGCTACAGTCTCGGTAGAGTTTAGAATGCTTTTGAGGAAAACTTCATCTCTGACCTATATTTTAGTTTTCAACAAATATTTATTAAACTCTAGTCAAAATAGTGCAAAAAATCATTTCACAAAAAAATTAATAAAGTTTTACACTAGTAGGCTAACATTCTTATAGAAAAAAGCTAAGGAAAAATGGTTTTTAATAATCCCACGTTTACAAACAAGAATAACCACCACCACACTACACAATAATCCTTTGTAGTGGAACTTCTAGTTGTTGATGTTATTCATGATAAAAAACTAATAGGATTAAAGATGAAGAAGATTACTATTGTGGTCATGTAATAGGTGGAACACTAAAGATTTATATAAAAAAATACCCGTTGTTCCAATATTTCACAAGTTTCTTCCATTGTTTTTTTGCACTTGTTTTGGCCTAGAACTTATTTGTTCCTTAAGTGACAAAGATGAATCATGGTATAGTTCCTTAACTCTTGCCCTCCAATTCTTCACCTTCTGCCTAAATGATTGTTAAAATAGCACTCTCATAGTAGCAAGTCTAAAACCATTAACCAAGATATAAATCAAAGTCTATAACCATTAACTGACACATACTATATTTTTATTAATTGCAAAGTGAATCTCACAACCTTGCAGCCACCTAAAATGGAACAACCATTCAGATCTCGTATCTTGTTTCAATCATCTCACATACATTTAGTCGAACACGTTCTGTGCACACAATATTATGAGCACAGAGCATATAGTCCAAAATTCATTTTAAATAACATCACAGTAGCAAAATGTAAAATAAATCGAATAAGAGGAATGAAGGATATAGTTCGAGAATAATGTATTCAACGTTGAGCATACCTGATAACCGAGCCTGACCATTAAATCGTAAAGACGGAATCGACCAGACGTCTCTATACCAGTACATCCTAGGGTTAAAAATTTTAAAAAAGAATCAAGAAGGGGGGAATTAAGCAGGCGTCTCTGTACCGTACCAGTACGTCCTAGGGTTAAAATTTAGAAAAGAAGATAACAGAGAAGTAATGACCGGTTAGAATGAATCGAGAAATTGTTGATACATTTTGTGTGGACGCGACTCGGCTCGGTTCGACTTGGTTTCGACATGGTTAGGTCCGGCTCAAGCCCGACGTCACAACATTCCTCCGTCGTGCACCTCAGAGTTCGACACGCGAAGCATGGAGAGCCGCGGCCTTTCCCGCCAACACATCACCATGACATCACCTTAGTGATGAGATGACATGATGATGTCACACATTTTGTCATTATGTTGAAATTCATGAAATATTCAAACTGTTTGGGCTTTGTCGACGAAACTAAATGTGTTTCGTCGACTATGGTGTTTCGCCGTAGCCTATCCCTGTTTCGTCGCCTGTTGGGCTTCTTCAGGCCCAATGTTTGGCCCAAAGGTGTTTCGCCGAGTCCTTTTCTATTTCGTGAAGGTCTGTGTCTGTCTTGTATAAATACCCCTCATAGTTTCTGTGTGAAACTTATGAGCACAGAGAGACTTAGTGAGAGTCCGTTAAAACATTGTTTGTATATGTTTGTGGTTGTACTCATCCATAATCAATAGATATTGAATCTTTTGGTTACGTGTGTTCTTATTTTACACTGTGTTTGGTTTGCACCGTCACGGGGATTCCGCACCCGTTACCGTGTTTGTGATAAACAAGGATAGGTTTTCGTTATCGATCCACCGGAAAAACGGGACCTACAATTGGTATCAAAGCTTTGGCTCTAATCCTTGTTTAAAACCAAACAAGTTTCGGTTTTTATCGAGTTGTTCTTGAAAAATTCATATATTTTCTGAAAAAGTGGCTAAAATCAGTGAAAACCTTGTTATTTTGCTAAAAGTTTTATCAAAAACCTTGTTAAATTCATTGTTCTATTGATACACCAGGTTTTTAGTAAAAGTTTTGTGCATTTTCGGGTTTCGGAAAATTATTCGGTGACCGGAATCTTCAAACATTCATCTTGTTCTTCAGTATACTTCAAGTTGTTCTTCATATTTCACCTTTTTGATCTTTGGTGAATTTACTGTTAAGTTGTTAGTGAATTAAAAAAAATTGAACCACCATATTGGTTGGTGAGATAAGCATGATCTTGTTGTTTGAAAATTGATGTCTTGTGTCAGACATAAGATAAGGTCATTTTTGAAAAATCTTACCAAACCTCACCTCACCTTATCTTTTTTATTGACTAAAAATAGTGTTTCACCATAATTAAAAAAAAATAAAAAAATACAAACAAGTGTGAGTTTCGTCCAAAAGCATAAAGGTTTCCTCATATGATATAATAATATTCATGATATAATAAGGCCCATTCTATACACACCCCCCTCCTTTCTGATTACACCCCCCCTTGTGAGAGGAAAACTGTCGGTCCCACGCAGGCCCCACTTGTAAATATGTGAGAGGAGGGGGGTGAAAAAAGTAAATAGGGGGTGTAGAAAGTAGCACCCTATAATAATATTCACCTTTCGTCATTATTATTAATCATCTGAAGTTCGTCGTACATCAACAATTCACTTTCGTCGATCCATCAGTTTCGTCGTACATACCAAATACACATCACTTTCGTCGACCAAAAATATCACATCTCTTTCGTCGTCCATATCACACATCACTTTTGTCGTCCATATCCATTCAGTTTCGTCATCCCTAACGCACTCCACTTTCGTTGACCAAAAAATAAAATAAAAAAAATAAAAAAATATCATTCACACATCAGTTTCGTCGACAGTGGATATCACTTCGAGTTTCGTCGTGATCATTTGTTATTTTTAACAGAAGACTTGCAAAATTGTCTTAACAGTTTGTTTTTAAGCGTGTGATCAGTTTTTCACATACATACATCAATCATGAGTTGTACAAGTCCATGGGATTGGAGTACGGACTCACAACCAGTTCAAAAACCGACTTCAATGGCCGAATATTTAGCGAATACCATACCTCGACAACAACAGTCAATAAGTGCAAGTCAATGGGCATTGGTGTCGAATCAAAATAAAACATACAGAATCTTTTGGTAGCGAGAGGAGAAGGAAATGCAGCTACTAGAAAGATACGTCATGATCTGTTGAAGAAGAAATTCGAATCATTTCATTTCTTAGAGAATGAAACCCTAAATGATATGACTTCTCGTTTTTATCATTTGATTAGTGAAATGAGTTCTTATAATGTTAATGCAACTCATCAGGAAATGATTGCACGGTTTGCTGATGCTCTACCTCCTAAGTGGAGTCCGTTCATTGAGCTTCTAAAACATACGGGTGCTCTGGATGCAGCCAATGCCAGTCTCTATGAATTCATTCAGAAGTTGGAGCACAAGAACGATGAGGAAATTCGGAAAGCTAAAATGATTGCACCTCCTCAAAACACAGAAATGTATTTGCAGGGTTTTGGTCCTTCAGCTAGTTCTAGTTCCATTCAGCAACCGAAGCTTCAAACGGCGTTTGTATCAAATACAAGCTCATCTCCGTTTCCACAGTTCAATCAAAGTGCTTATCTTTCGCAATCTAAACCCCAACCTCAACCTCAAGGTTCCACAACACAACCTCAATTTGATCCAAGTGTCGATTGTGGTCCGGCCATACAGTTGGGAAACGGTGATCAAACAAGAACTGCATTTTATGCTAAAATTGTCAAGAATGTCAATGATGGTGAATCTTCGGGAAATGATGACAGTTCAGGATATAGTGGCAGTTCGGATGAAGAATCGAATTTGAATGAAAGAACTGATTCTGAAGCTGATAATTTGTCGGATGATGCCAAGGAGACAAAAAGTCAAAAATCTGACTTGATCAAGAAAGCTGATGCTACATCGAACGAAATGGAGAAGATTCTCACTGAAGATGGATCTTTCTCTTCTCAGACTGCCTTTATGGCAAATGTCTCAGCCTCTACGAGTCAGGTAAGATCTGAAACTCATAGCATATGTAGTGATTGTGCTGATATGAAACTTAAATGTGCTGATTTGAAACGTGAATCTGAAACGGTTCATAGTCACAATCAGAGTTTGGTTGTTGAACTGTCAAAGTGCAAAGAGGCAAATATGGCTGTAGTTCGAAATGAAAAGGAATTTAAATCTGTAATTGAAACCTTAAAGAAAAGTGTTTCCGAAGTGAACAAAGTTGTTTATCATAAACAAGTTAGTATTAACAATTACATTAACATTGTGGAGGAAACCAAAAGGGAACTAGCCATTGCCAAATGCGAGCATGATGCAATCAAGCAAAAATTGGAGAGTTATTCTAACTCCCGATTTGTGCTCGATCACATCATCGACATTCAACAACTAAAGGGAAACATGAAAGGCGTAGGGTATAAGGCGTGTCCACCCCCTTTGAGACACAACTATACCAAAATGCCCGATGAAGAGGATATGCCTCGGTATGAACCCAGTGTGCCTCTTGATTATGAGGAAGTTACTACTGGCCTAGGGTTCAAACCGGACAATTCATCGGAGGGCTCATCTGATAACAAAGAAAAGTCATCATGTGCTTCAAATCAAAGTCCTCCAACCATTGAGGACTATGATTCTTCAGATGATGAATCAGATGTAAGTGACCAGGATGAATCACTTGATGAGACGAAAGGAATAGAAATTCCAATTGAGAATCATATTCTTTGTGATCCTCCTACTCCTGCCGTGCAACCTGTTGCCAAGTAAGTGATAGATCCTGTCAAGGATGTCAAAGATGACAAGGAATGTGTGTCTTCTGTTAAGAGCAATAACTTGTTGTATACTTTAGTCGGTGATAGTAAAATTTATTCAGACAAAGATTTTCCAATCAAAAACGTCAATCAATCTTTGATTGACAAAGTGTTTGAAGATACTACAAACCAGTTCTTGGGAAAGACAATTCCAGGAGTCATTGTAAATCAATGTGACCCAATTCCAAAAGCTGAAATCAGAAAACAATTTGGAAAACAGAAATCACCGACAAAGCAACAACCAATTGCTTTTAAGGGTAAACAACAACAACGAGCTCCAAAGCCAAAGCTAAAGCCAAAGGCTAAGGTTGATTCTAAAGGAGCTCGTTACAAGAAGAAAGCAAAAGATGTTAAATTTGTAGCATCAAATGGTAAGGATAAAATTGAGACTTTTTAAAACAAATCAAACACCGATTTTGTTCAGCAAGTCAAGATTTTGGAACGTAATAGCGATAACAATTACACCCAACACACAAACGGGTGTGATGAAAGAGCAAGTACCTCAGGTTCTACAGGTTCGACATCTGCTAGTCGATCAAATTCTCCTAAGTTTGTTGAAAGGAGAACGTGTTTTAAATGTGGGAAGTTTGGGCACATCATTAAAGACTGCACAAACTCGCCCAAACCAAATTTTGTTGAAAGAACCCCTTCTGAACAAGGTCACTCACAACGTCGTCCTGTTTCTCCAAAACATGATAAAAGAACTGTTAAGGAACAAGAAACGAAACAACGACGTCATAACATCAAAGCTGTTGAAAAGGCTTTAAAATCTGAAGTCAAAACGGTTAAAAGGAAACCTAGTTTGTCACAACCATTAAAACCAGAAAGTGTACATAATACACAATCTGGTAAACAAAAACAAGTTTGGAGACCTAAATCGGGTGAAAGTTCAGGGGGAGGTGCGGTGTTTGAAAATCTTCAAGAAATTGAAATTACATTTCTTGATTCTCAGGGGCAACCCAAGTCTATGAAGGCTTGGGTCCCCCTCTCCAACTAATCTCTGAGTGAGTGTGCAGGAAGTTCCAGGAGGAACTATCGATAGTCATAGGATTATTGATAGTGGAATGTCCTTGCACAAGATAGGCGACAGAAGAAATCGTTGCCTTTGTTGGAGAGAAAAAGAAAAGAAGACAAAAGTGTGTCTGTTGAAAGAAATTGATAACTTCGAAAAAAAATGCAGATCATTCCAAAAGTTTGATTGTTAAAGGCTTTGACCGGGTCCCCATGATAGATTCAATCAAAATGTACGCACCTGCAGCACGTCTGAAGTTCAAAATCAACAAAATGAACGTGCAGTGTGATTGAAGAAAATGTGTTTGTTGAACAAACCAACCGGGTGTGTAGATGCCTTGGCGTGGATTGAACAACCGCACACTACTTCTGAAAGAGAAAGACAAAGACCATCGCTGGTGCAATGTGGAAGACCAGCCGGACCCGGAGGTTTATGATCTTGTTGCTGTCAATAGAATTCTCAGTAGCTACAAAAATCGACTTTGAAATCCACACCAGGTGGATATCCAGTTTGGGAGAGCACTCAAATTCCTGGCAATGCACGAAGAAGTTGCTGGATTACGGTTTTTGAATTTCTAATCTCTCCTATACTTGTCGATTTTTAAGTTGCTTTATGAACTATTATCATCATCTCATACAACACTCTTTGGCTTGACACGCTGATCTCGAATATCACCTCACACGTGATTGTTTCACTATGAAACTCGTCAATGTTGTCATGGTCCACACTGCTTACCGACGTGCCAAACTGATTTTTCCAAAATTCGATAAATCATTTCTGATTAAAATTAATTTGGTAAACGGCATTGAGGTAAAACATGAGTTAACCATCATCGGAAAATCGTTTCAGTAAATACCTTTGTGTTTTTAAAATTTATCATAGTTTGTTGATTTTAGGGGGAGTAAATCCAATTTTTAAAAATCTAAAAACATCGAAAAATTTCAAAAAACACAAAAATAATAGAAAAACAAAAATGAGTTTCCTAGCGAGAACAAGAGAAAATGATAGTAAATCAGTGGTCTGTTGAAACATCTTTAAACTGAACTTAAAATGAAAAACGATAAGCAGCTCTATATAAGATGTATCGGTAGGCTCACAATCATTTTAAAGTGTGCAGGGTGATATAAACCTTAATCGACTGAACACCTGGTGGGAACCGCACATTGGCATATGGTCTTAGTACCGAAATTTCATTTGAGAGATTGCCGAGGTTCTGAGATATTCGGTCTTTATGCTGCTTATCATCTGGGTATCATGGTTGTATCTTTTACCGAAAAATAATGGGGACGCAAGTCTAGATCTTCCATGATACTATACATACGTGTACATATTGCATTCGACCTCAATAAGTGATCAACAATCACATATCCCACAAATAAGTGATAAAATATCACATTTACCCGGGAGTCAAGTTCGTCTCTCTGCTGTACGAAAGTACTGACCTGTTCAGGGACTTGCTCCTGTGCCCTCATGCATGGAAAATCAAGTTCCTCATCAATAAGTGATTCTATCACATAGGGCTTGTTTTCAATCAAAATAAGTGAGTTTCTCACATTCTTTTATACGGTCAAACAGATGAAATCAGTATACTCACCGGTAAGATGAACCCTCGTGCATACCTTGATACGGGAATGTGTCGTGTGTGGATGAACACCGGTCGGTAAGTATAAATCATACCTTAACGTATCCCTTCGCCATGATTACATCTGATAAGTTGAGCTTACGTGGACAACAATACCGATAATCGTTATAGGATGCTTATCTAAATGTTAACTAATTGAACAACAAGAGCGTTTTGGCGTGACCGTACACTGATATGATTCTCTTACCCTCGAAACTCGCAAAAAGAATGTCTGTAAATATTTATTTACTGCTTTTGTTCATGAATCTTTGTATATATTTATTTATTGTTTTCCGTCTTTACATTTGAAAAATGAAAAATACCAAAAAGATTTTAGGTGTGTTTTAATTTAAACTTTATAAAGGCCAAAAAGATTTTGCTTCTAGTTTATTTTTGATTGATCGATGTTGGAACTCGAGTCTATCCTACCCAAAATCCTGATTTTAAGCCGAAAAACAATTGCATCTTCATAAACAGTCGAAGTTAACAGATTTTGAAAGTTAAAGGATTAAAATTGATCATGTTCTAAACTTTCAAACTGTTGTCGGTCAGTGTTTGATTGAGATTTGATCTCACATGTGTCGTTTGTTTATGGAAACTATATTCCAAGTGGTTTTTCTCATTATGCGTTTAGTTTTCTTGCGTGTGCAGATGCTAAAGGCAAGGAGAACATGTTCGATGACAAGCTTCGGAATGAAGACACGACGTGAAGGCACTCAAAAGATGAAGATGATCGAGTTGCCGTTGACCCCTCATTAACACCACAAGGATATGAAGATTTGACAAGTCAAAAGATTCACGAGCATGACTCAATGGAGAGTTCATTCTAAGGGGGAGTTTGTTAACACACTTTCTAAATGAAAAGGGGAGTTTGTTGATACACTTTCTTCTTATGACGTGTGAAGACTTTGAAGATCCTCCGACATGAAAGACACAGAAGACGAACCATCACGAGTAGCGTCCAAGGGGGAGTTTGTTGATACACTTTGTGTGGACGCGACTTGTCACACCCCCAAAATCCCACCTGCGGAGTACTACCGCTTGGAGGCGTGACTGACCAGGATCCAGCCACCAATCGTACTGAACAAGCATATAAATAGTTATAAAAGTTTAACCATCACGATTGGTGTTTCAAAACAAACAAGTTAAGTTTGCAAGCGGAAGCATAAGTTTAAAGTTATATCATAAGTTCCAAAAGTTTCAAGTTTAACATATCATGTAGCAATCCCTGTCCCACAACGATCCTCCTCCATGCAAGCTCCCACTGAGTACCTATGGTCCTGCAAAGCATGTAGTAACGAGTCAACAACTAGTTGAGTGAGTTCACGGGTGGGCGTTCGTTTTAGTTGTTTCGAAAACAGTTTACTTTATCTGGCATCCTGCCGTGGGGGTTACCCCATAGTTTAAAAACGTGACATGTTCGTTCCCAGTTACTCCGGCACTCCGGCCGTGGGGGCTACCCCATGTAGTTATCAGGCATTTCGGCCGTGGGGGCTACCCCATGTACATCATCTGGCTCTCCAGCCGTGGGGGCTACCCCATGTGTATACTAGACTCGTTACCGTATCGATTGCTGACTGTAGTCATGTTTATGTGCCCTGAAAAACATCAATGTCTATCATCATTGACGTGCCCCAGATCCATTAGTTCACGCCCGTCCTCTGCGGCACGGTGTGAGGCTTGTCAGACCTAAATAGCGCTATCTAACTAATGACCCGCTCGCCATTGGCCCGGCGATTAGTCGATACTAAAAGGAGGGACTTCGTGATAGAGTTTTAGTCTAGTACGTTTATCCGTCCATCCGGACGAGGAATCACATTCCTGAACCACTGACGTCCTACCCAAGGAGGACGAGGAATCCACGTTCCTTAACCCCGTTCCCAACCCAGGGAATCCCATGCTTTGTAAAGGGTGTGAACTCACCTCGGTTTGCTCGGCAGTTAATCACAGAAAGTCAATCAAGTCGCAAGTAGTCAATAACGTCCTATCACGGTTATCACGTATAATCAGATTCGAACCAAGTAGTGCACGAATGTTCAACACGTATGGATAACACGTTTAACAGTAACAGTTCTCAGTTAACAGTCAGACATAATCCAAAGTCCAAGTGTGAGGCCCAAACAGTTGGGCTTGTGATAACAGGCCCAAATAACACGTTAACAGTAGCACAGAAGTTCATATGTCCGGCCCACTAACTTAGGCCCAAAGTGTGGTCTCGAGTCGCAACCGGACTCGCAAGCATGGTCTCGAGTCATGCTGTGTGTTGATCATGGATGGTTGCGAGTCGCAACCGGTGTCGCAACCGTAGTCTCGGTTCATCATGCTGAGGTCTCGAGTCGCAACGGGACTCGTAACCTGTGGTTTCGGCTTGTCCTGTTATGGTTGCGAGTCGCAACCGCGTAGTCTCGAGTTGTAACGCTGTGGTTGCGAGTCGCAACGGGTGATTGCGAGTCGGTAGCAGTCGTTTTCAAGTTCACGTGTTGATGCAGATGTAGTCAGATTAATGGTACATTATAATCAGGCCCAATTCAGGAAACTACCAATAGCATTCCACTAACAGTTTTCCTAATCAGGTTACTAGTCAAAGATGGATCAAAATCACAAGGGTTTTCATATTCTTAACTATCATTCAAAGTGTTCTTCACATATTCAAACACATATTCATCAAGTTCATAGCATTTTTAACACTTATTCAACCAAAACAATGAACAATCATCAAGACACTTAGCATAACACACAACCCGGTTTTTTTTATATATGTCCGATTTCAACACAAGTGCAACCCGATTTCATCATTCATTTTTAACATATAATGAGTCTATTTTCAACATCAACATTTATGCATAGTTCCACACATAACAAGATCATTCATGAACCGATTTCTTTTCAAATATCATGCATAACTCAACTACCATATTATCACATAATCTTGTCATACATTTATTCAAGCACAAACACATCATGAACATATTTAACACTAAGCATACAACAATAACCAACAAGAAATACTAACCGGTTGGTGAGGTGTGTGTGTGTGCCGATCCAAAGTCCAAATCCGAGAGCTCTTGTGTCAACCGATTAGATCCGAGAGTCTTGAAGATGTGTTTGTGTGCTAGAGTTCTAGTGAGAGAGAAGATAGAAGTGTGTGTGTGTTTTTGTTCAACAAAATGGCAAAGTTAACTAAGGTGGTGTATTTATAGTCAAGTTCCAAGTGTGTGCCCCAAAGGGCTTGTAAATCGGTTAAGGGGGGTCACGGCCCAATGGCCCAACCGGCCAAAGGTTCTCGGTTCACTCGAGACCACATGGTCTCGAGTCGGGTCCTTGTTGTTTCGTGTCGGGTTCTCGGTTCACCTATAATACATATAAATATACACAATGCACACATAACAAGCACATATCATGTAAAAAGGTTCACGTTATCATTAAGTTCAATCGGTTAACTAATCACGTAACGTACAAGCAAGTCACATCAAGACACAACGAAGGTTCTAGGTTTCGGGTTGTCACATCATCCCCAAGTTGAAAGAAATTTCGTCCCGAAATTTGATGGCACTCACTGAGGAAGCTAGTTAAGTTGCATGGTTTTCCTGGTTTTCCTGGGGTGTCACATCCACCCCCCGTTGATCTGGAATTTCGTCCCGAAATTCCGTAGCTTCAACCTCAGTAGCGTTTGTACTGTTCTCAAACAGTTGGGGATACTTTTGTTTCATCCGATCTTCGCGCTCCCAGGTAAACTCTGGGCCGCGACGTGAGTTCCAACGAACTCGTACAAGAGGTATTCTAGAGCTCTTGAGGACCTTAACATCCCGGTCCGTGATTTCGACAGGTTCTTCGACGAATTTCAACTGTTCGTCGATCGTGAGTTCCTTCAGAGGAACTACGTGCGTCTCATCTGACAGACACTTCTTCAGATTTGACACATGGAAAACGTTGTGAACTGCCCCGAGTTCTGCTGGTAATTTCAGTCTGTAGGCCACCTTGCCTATTTTCTCAAGGATTTCAAAAGGTCCAACGTACCGTGGGTTGAGTTTGCCGCGTTTACCAAAACGAACCACACCCTTCCAGGGTGAAACTTTGAGTAATACCCGCTCCCCAACCTGGAGCTCAAGTGGTTTCCTGCCCTTATCGGCGTATGCCTTCTGACGGTCACGAGCGGCCGCCATGCGTTGTCGTATTTGAGCGATCCGCTCAGTAGTGTCTACCACATGTTCTGGACCAGTGATTTGACTATCCCCCACCTCTGCCCAACAGAGGGGTGACCGGCATTTACGTCCGTACAATGCCTCAAACGGAGCAGCTTTAATGCTGGTGTGGTAGCTGTTATTATACGAAAATTCTACAAGTGGCAGATGCCTTTCCCAGCTGTTGCCAAAGTCGATTACACAAGCGCGAAGCATGTCTTCTAATGTCTGGATAGTACGCTCGGACTGCCCGTCCGTCTGCGGGTGGTACGCTGTGCTCATATCAAGATGTGAGCCAAAAGACTTGTGCATTGCCTGCCACAGTTCCGAAGTAAAACGTGCATCTCGATCAGAGATGATAGAAGTGGGCACCCCGTGCCTCGAAACAACTTCCTTGAGGTATATTTCTGCTAAAGTGGAGAATTTATCCGTCTCCTTGATTGCCAAAAAGTGTGCGGATTTTGTGAGTCGATCCACGATCACCCAGATAGTATCGTTTCCGCGCTGTGATCTAGGTAGGCCAGTAACAAAATCCATGGAAATTTGCTCCCATTTCCATTGTGGTATCTCTGGTTGTTGGAGTAGGCCTGAAGGTTTCTGATATTCCGTCTTGACTCGCGCACAAGTCAAACACTTGCTGACGTAAGTTGCTATGTGGGCCTTCATGCTGGGCCACCAATACGTGGTTTTAATATCGTGGTACATCTTGTCCGAACCAGGGTGTACCGAGTAGCGAGATTTGTGCGCTTCATCCATCACAAGTTCTCGTAAATCGCCATAGTGTGGGACCCAAATGCGTCCTGTCACATAATAAGCACCGTCTTCCTTCTGTTCTAAGCGTTGTCTTGACCCGCGTAGGGCTTCTGCTCTAACGTTTTCTGGTTTCAGTGCTTCTATCTGAGCAGCTCGTATTTGCGAAGGTAGACTAGAATGGATCGTGAGTTGTAAAGCTCTTACGCGCTTAGGCGTAGTGTCCTTCCGACTCAGGGCGTCTGCCACAACATTGGCCTTGCCCGGGTGATACCTGATAGAGCACTCGTAATCATTCAGCAGTTCGACCCATCGTCGCTGCCGCATATTCAGTTCCTTCTGCTTGAATATGTGCTCTAGACTCCTGTGGTCAGTGTAGATGGCGCACTTGGTTCCGTAAAGGTAATGCCGCCATAACTTAAGTGCGAAAACAACAGCTCCCAGCTCTAAATCATGCGTCGTGTAGTTCTTCTCGTGAACTTTGAGTTGTCGTGAGGCGTAGGCTATGACTTTATCTCGTTGCATCAATACACAACCAAGACCTTGAATTGATGCATCACAGTAAACCACAAAATCTTCTGTGCCCTCTGGCAATGAAAGGATAGGTGCACTACAAAGTCTATCCTTTAGATGCTGAAAAGCTAACTCTTGTGCATCTCCCCAACGATAAACAACGCCTTTCTGCGTTAGTAGGGTGAGAGGCTGCGCGATCTTAGAGAAATCCTTAATGAATCTCCTGTAGTAACCTGCCAATCCCAAAAATTGGCGAATTTCCTTCGGTGTACGAGGCGCAGGCCAGTTCTTAATAGAGTCCACTTTGGATGGATCAACGTGAATCCCATCCTTGTTCACCACATGCCCTAGGAAATGGACTTCACGAAGCCAGAAGTCGCACTTCGAGAACTTTGCGTAAAGCTGTTCCTTCCGGAGGAGTTCCAGAATAAGTCGTAGATGTTGTTCGTGCTCTTCCTTGTTCTTAGAATAGATCAGGATGTCGTCGATAAAGACTATAACAAACTTGTCCAGGTACGGTTTGCAAACTCGGTTCATCAAATCCATAAAGACTGCCGGTGCGTTCGTCAGCCCAAACGGCATGACCAGAAACTCATAGTGCCCATATCGAGTCCTAAAGGCCGTTTTAGAGACATCCTCTTCCCGAACTCTCAACTGGTGATATCCCGATCTCAGATCGATCTTTGAATAGTAACTCGACCCCTGCAACTGGTCGAACAAGTCGTCAATACGCGGTAGAGGATAACGATTCTTCACAGTCACCTTGTTGAGTTCGCGATAGTCGATACACATTCTGAAGGTACCATCCTTCTTTTTCACAAATAACACTGGAGCTCCCCAAGGCGATGAGCTAGGACGAATAAAACCCTTATCCAAGAGTTCTTGTAGTTGCGTGGAGAGTTCTTCCAACTCTGATGGCGCTAAACGATAAGGTGCACGGGCTACAGGCGCGGCTCCAGGAGCTAGATCAATCTGAAACTCGACTTGGCGATGGGGCGGTAGACCAGGTAATTCCTCAGGGAATACCTCAGGATAGTCGCGTACAATCGGAAAATCTTCTAGCTTCTTCTCTTTCTCTGTGGTGTCAGTAACTAGAGCCAAAATCGCAGTGTGGCCCTTTCGTAAGCATTTCTGGGCCTTAAGAAGAGAGATGATGTTCTCAACAGCACTTCTCTTGTCGCCACGAATCATGAGAGGTTCACTACCTAGACCAGGAATACGAACGATCTTCTTGTTGCAAAGAATCTCTGCTCGGTGTTGGGATAACCAATCCATCCCAATGACAACGTCGAAACTACCCAAGACAATAGGAATAAGATCGATAGAGAAGGTCTGGTTAGCGAGAATAAGCTGGCAACCCTTGACTACGTGTGAGGCTTCCAAACTCTTACCATTAGCTAGCTCTACAGTGTGCTTGTCGCTCAGGGGTGTAGGAGTACGCTTAAGCATCTTACTAACTTCTAGTGACACATAGCTAGTATCGGCACCCGAATCAAATAAGACTGTAACATAAAAGTCGTCGAGAAGGAACTTACCCGTCACCACGTTGGGATCATTCCTTGCTTCACCTTGACCAATCACGAACACTCGTCCCCTAGCACCATTGTTGTTGTTGTTCCCATTGTTACCATTCCCCTGATTGTTGTTGTTGTTCTGGTTCAGTTGGGGACAATCTTTCTTGAAGTGGCCCTCAGCTCCACACTGAAAGCATCCTTTGTTGTTACCCTGCTGCTGTCGCTGGTTCTGCTGAGGTTGCTGACGATTCTGGTTGACGGGATATGCGCTCCTGCAATCCTTTGCAACATGACCAGGCTTGTTGCATCGATGACAGTTGCCCCTGGTGCATGGCCCACTGTGGTGTAGGCTACAACGATTGCACTTGGGGTGATTTCCCTTGTATCCACCATGACTCTGACCACCAGACGATTGCTGACTGGGGCTCTTGTGATCGTCCGTCTTTCTCTGCTGAGACTGAGTTTGCACCGAAGTTGAACCCCTGCTTGAAGTTCCATCCCATTTCCGTTTATCCCCACTAGAAGTACCAGAAGTAGTTGCAGCACCTATACGCTTCGGTAACTTGTTCTGCTCCACCGCTT
This sequence comes from Helianthus annuus, assembly GCF_002127325.2. NCBI lineage: Eukaryota > Viridiplantae > Streptophyta > Magnoliopsida > Asterales > Asteraceae > Helianthus > Helianthus annuus. The sequence continues at coordinate 95,759,642 of NC_035433.2, forward strand.
GATCAGTAAGACGGTGAGCCAACTGTACAACCTGCTGGATAGTAGTCAACCTTGCTGAAGTCACATGACTTTGGATCTCTGGCACCAAGCCCTTGAGATAGAGTTCGATTCGCTTGTAGGGAGGATCCACCATAGTAGGACACAACAAGGCAAGCTCATGCGATCTCTTAGTGTATGCTTCAATCTCTGACCCCGACATCTTAAGATTGTAGAACTCATCTTCCAGTTTGTGAATGTCGTCACGACTGCAGTATTCTTCCCTGATCATTTCCTTGAAGTTTTCCCATGGGGTGGCGTTGGCAGCAACCAACCCTAACATCTGCACTTGGGCATTCCACCACGTGAGAGCCAAACCCTCGAGAGTACCAGTAGCATACTTCACCCTGCGCGCTTCAGGGCATTCGCACATTTCGAACACAGACTCCAGTTTCTCAAACCAGTGTAGGAGACCTACTGCTCCTTCAGTGCCGCTAAAAGTTGTGGGTCGACAGTCCATAAAGGTCTTAAAAGTGCACACCGGTGCCTGAGCATACTGACCTAAGGTAGGTGAAAGAAAGACAGAGTTTAACACAAAGGTTGGTTCACGAGAGTAGGATCCAAATGATCCTAGAACATTTTCGGACTGCAGGATATACCTCCTGCGTGTGCAGCTGCGAGCGCTGCGGCAACTCGTTCGTTGATCAAAGCCGTCAACTGGGCTTGTGTCATGTTAACGCGTCCAGACATGGTTCTTCATAACAAGAGTAATACGTGTGAGAGAGGTTCGCGAAAGCACGATAGTAGGACAGAGTAAGCACGCACGTGTTCAAATAACAGTAGTTATACTAATCAAGCATACCATGAGCAATGTACTACGTAACTAACAAGTAGGCAATATACATACATTATATTACCTAGAACGTCGAGCCTTGCATGAGGAGCGAAGTGTCGTTGTGGACCGTTGAGCACTAAACCGGTTATAGTCTGGTTTTAACAAAAACGTTTCTCCTTTATTAAAACCAAGTTCACTATAACCAATGGCTCTGATACCAATCTGTCACACCCCCAAAATCCCACCTGCGGAGTACTACCGCTTGGAGGCGTGACTGACCAGGATCCAGCCACCAATCGTACTGAACAAGCATATAAATAGTTATAAAAGTTTAACCATCACGATTGGTGTTTCAAAACAAACAAGTTAAGTTTGCAAGCGGAAGCATAAGTTTAAAGTTATATCATAAGTTCCAAAAGTTTCAAGTTTAACATATCATGTAGCAATCCCTGTCCCACAACGATCCTCCTCCATGCAAGCTCCCACTGAGTACCTATGGTCCTGCAAAGCATGTAGTAACGAGTCAACAACTAGTTGAGTGAGTTCACGGGTGGGCGTTCGTTTTAGTTGTTTCGAAAACAGTTTACTTTATCTGGCATCCTGCCGTGGGGGTTACCCCATAGTTTAAAAACGTGACATGTTCGTTCCCAGTTACTCCGGCACTCCGGCCGTGGGGGCTACCCCATGTAGTTATCAGGCATTTCGGCCGTGGGGGCTACCCCATGTACATCATCTGGCTCTCCAGCCGTGGGGGCTACCCCATGTGTATACTAGACTCGTTACCGTATCGATTGCTGACTGTAGTCATGTTTATGTGCCCTGAAAAACATCAATGTCTATCATCATTGACGTGCCCCAGATCCATTAGTTCACGCCCGTCCTCTGCGGCACGGTGTGAGGCTTGTCAGACCTAAATAGCGCTATCTAACTAATGACCCGCTCGCCATTGGCCCGGCGATTAGTCGATACTAAAAGGAGGGACTTCGTGATAGAGTTTTAGTCTAGTACGTTTATCCGTCCATCCGGACGAGGAATCACATTCCTGAACCACTGACGTCCTACCCAAGGAGGACGAGGAATCCACGTTCCTTAACCCCGTTCCCAACCCAGGGAATCCCATGCTTTGTAAAGGGTGTGAACTCACCTCGGTTTGCTCGGCAGTTAATCACAGAAAGTCAATCAAGTCGCAAGTAGTCAATAACGTCCTATCACGGTTATCACGTATAATCAGATTCGAACCAAGTAGTGCACGAATGTTCAACACGTATGGATAACACGTTTAACAGTAACAGTTCTCAGTTAACAGTCAGACATAATCCAAAGTCCAAGTGTGAGGCCCAAACAGTTGGGCTTGTGATAACAGGCCCAAATAACACGTTAACAGTAGCACAGAAGTTCATATGTCCGGCCCACTAACTTAGGCCCAAAGTGTGGTCTCGAGTCGCAACCGGACTCGCAAGCATGGTCTCGAGTCATGCTGTGTGTTGATCATGGATGGTTGCGAGTCGCAACCGGTGTCGCAACCGTAGTCTCGGTTCATCATGCTGAGGTCTCGAGTCGCAACGGGACTCGTAACCTGTGGTTTCGGCTTGTCCTGTTATGGTTGCGAGTCGCAACCGCGTAGTCTCGAGTTGTAACGCTGTGGTTGCGAGTCGCAACGGGTGATTGCGAGTCGGTAGCAGTCGTTTTCAAGTTCACGTGTTGATGCAGATGTAGTCAGATTAATGGTACATTATAATCAGGCCCAATTCAGGAAACTACCAATAGCATTCCACTAACAGTTTTCCTAATCAGGTTACTAGTCAAAGATGGATCAAAATCACAAGGGTTTTCATATTCTTAACTATCATTCAAAGTGTTCTTCACATATTCAAACACATATTCATCAAGTTCATAGCATTTTTAACACTTATTCAACCAAAACAATGAACAATCATCAAGACACTTAGCATAACACACAACCCGGTTTTTTTTATATATGTCCGATTTCAACACAAGTGCAACCCGATTTCATCATTCATTTTTAACATATAATGAGTCTATTTTCAACATCAACATTTATGCATAGTTCCACACATAACAAGATCATTCATGAACCGATTTCTTTTCAAATATCATGCATAACTCAACTACCATATTATCACATAATCTTGTCATACATTTATTCAAGCACAAACACATCATGAACATATTTAACACTAAGCATACAACAATAACCAACAAGAAATACTAACCGGTTGGTGAGGTGTGTGTGTGTGCCGATCCAAAGTCCAAATCCGAGAGCTCTTGTGTCAACCGATTAGATCCGAGAGTCTTGAAGATGTGTTTGTGTGCTAGAGTTCTAGTGAGAGAGAAGATAGAAGTGTGTGTGTGTTTTTGTTCAACAAAATGGCAAAGTTAACTAAGGTGGTGTATTTATAGTCAAGTTCCAAGTGTGTGCCCCAAAGGGCTTGTAAATCGGTTAAGGGGGGTCACGGCCCAATGGCCCAACCGGCCAAAGGTTCTCGGTTCACTCGAGACCACATGGTCTCGAGTCGGGTCCTTGTTGTTTCGTGTCGGGTTCTCGGTTCACCTATAATACATATAAATATACACAATGCACACATAACAAGCACATATCATGTAAAAAGGTTCACGTTATCATTAAGTTCAATCGGTTAACTAATCACGTAACGTACAAGCAAGTCACATCAAGACACAACGAAGGTTCTAGGTTTCGGGTTGTCACACGACTCGGCTTGGTTCGACTCGGCTCGGTGCGACTTGGTTTCGACATGGTTAGGTCCGGCTCAAGCTCGACGTCACGACATTCCTCCGTCGTGCGCCCCAGAGTTCGACACGCAAAGCACGGAGAGCCGCGGCCTTTCGCGCCAACGCATCACCATGACATCACCTTAGTGATGTCATGATGATGTCACACATTTTGTCATTATGTTGAAATTCATGAAATATTCAAACTGTTTGGGCTTTGTCGACGAAACTAAATGTGTTTCGTCGACTATGGTGTTTCGCCATAGCCTATCCCTGTTTCGTCGCCTGTTGGGCTTCTTCAGGCCCAATGTTTGGCCCAAAGGTGTTTCGCCGAGTCCTTTTTTGTTTCGTCAAGGTCTGTGTCTGTCTTGTATAAATACCCCTCATAGTTTCTGTGTGAAACTGATGAGCACAGAGAGACTTAGTGAGAGTATGTTAAAACATTGTTTGTATATGTTTGTGGTTGTACACATCCATAATCAATAGATATTGAATCTTTTGGTTACGTGTGTTCTTATTTTACACTGTGTTTGGTTTGCACCGTCACGGGGATTCCGCACCCATTACCGTGTTTGTGATAAACAAGGATAGGTTTTCGTTATCGATCCACCAGAAAAACGGGACCTACAGAAATTTTAGCCTTTTAAAAGATGAAGTATAATCAGGTAATTGTTTATAAAACTTTATATGTTGTCGCATAATCGGTTGCATTTTTCCTATAAGATAAAAAAAAGAGTAAGTTGCCATTTTGGTCTCAAAGATTTGGTCACTTTAGTCTAAATCTCAAACCTTTTAAATCTGAGTTCATGTGGGTTCACTTTTATTGTCATTTTGATCCAAAAGTGAAATCACCTGATATTTATCTAATTTAATCATGTTATTTTGTCCTTTTCCTCAGAGGCAAAATGGTCAATATAATTTTATTATAACTTTTTTTTTGAACGGCAAATTTGGATTACTGACGGAGCACTGGAGTATAACACTAAACATTTATGACTTAGCTACAATGTGTCCTATTAAGTTATGTTATAATAGGACCCCAGATGATCAAGTGTCCTTATACAGTACCACATAATCGGACACTAACAACTAAATGTCTTATAAAGTACTTTATTAGGATTTACATTTTAAGTGTCCTATTAAATTATATGATAATAGGACCCCAAAAAATCATCCATCCTATTAAATAGTCTTTTAGGACACCGGTTTAGTAGAGTATATTATAAAAGGACCCCAAAAGTTCATTAGTCCTATTAAATAGTTTTTTGGGGCCCTCTTTTACAATCCTCCCATAGAAAAGGTCCTAAAAAGCCATTTTTGTACCCGTTTAAGTGGCGTAAACCACTTTAACAAGTCATAACTGGTCAAAAATACCAAGAAACCTTTTCCAATCGGAATGTAAGGCTTTGTAAACCATATTATACAATATCCTTCACTCGTTTGGTTAATAAAACCATATTCTATCCATTCTCCCGTTTAAGCCATAATATACACTAATTAATAATTATCCAAATTATTAGGAAACACTTGAACTACTTGAGCTTTGCTAAACATGATTAAGCAAGTCATCCACAATCCAAATGCCTATTACTATTTTCAAGATTTCAAAACAATATATATGCATGGTTTATAGGATTAGGATCAAATACAAAGTAAAAATAAATAAGAAGAATTTTGGTCCACTGATCGAAGATTTGGAGGGTTAAGATTAGTTTTAAAGAAAAAAAGATAATGGAAGGGTATAAAAGGCACATGTCAATTCCCCCATCAATTTAAAACGTCCATAACTTTTTTATACGACAATTTTTTTTTAAAAGGTTCACCATAATTACAAATCTTCTAATTGACCTACAAGGGATGTAGTCCCGCAAGGTTGGATTATTGAAAGATTTTTAAGTAAGTTACTAATGCGAAAAGTTGTAGGCCCCCTCCAGCCAGCGTTACCCTCAACCTGTTGGTCTGAGTCAGCAAGGATACAGTCCAGCAAGGTTGGTTTAATGTTTTAGTAGTAGTTTATAGATATGGGATTACAAGCGGTTCTTACTTCACCCGATTTGATGCTATCTGCCTCAAGGATAGTCCTACTAAGCTTGAATCAGATCCTCGCATGATCTATACACTGAACGAGGCAAGAACCTTACCCAAACACCCTTCTAACCCCCGTCCAGACAGTTAACGTGCTTTATATAGACTGTAAAGACACGAATGAGTGAATCAACAAAACATGAAGAAATGATTAAGTAAAATTCTCCTTTAATATAGAAAACTAGTTATTAAAGTCATTAATACATACCCAAATAAAAAGTTTTCCAAAGGATGGAAATCAAAAGTAGTACATAAAAGATTTGTCTTCAACAAGTGATGTAAGAGATTAGCCAAGCATGGCCTTTGTTTGACAAGAACTCTTACGATCGATCTTGGGTCCGAGACTACTACACACTCTAAAAGATGAAAGATGGATGATGGTAGAGGGTGTTGGTGTTGTAGTGGTGGTGGAGTGGTGGAAAGTGTGAGAGAAGTGGTTTGCCAAGCCCATGCTGGCTTGGCACGGCCCCGTGTTAGTTTGTCTTTTGCTATTGTCTTTTTCAGCAAGGAATCTTGACAGGGCACGACCCCATGCCTGGTGGGCACAGCCCCATGCCTAAGCTTCTGTTTTTGTTTTTTTTTTTGTTGGTTTGGATGTGGATGGGGGCTCGGCGAGTCATGTCAATCCTTCTTCTTTGCATTTATGTTGGTTTCTACTGTTAATTTGTTCCTTTTGTGCTTTTAAGCTCTTTTGATCTTGTAAATAAAAAGGAAACAAAGAAACATGCTTTTTCCAACATTAGTACAAAAAAAAGTTGATTTTACGACTTGTTTGATGTAATTTATATGTTGTATTTTACGCACATTAGTCGCACGTGTTGCGAGCACTTTACCTTCGAGGTGATGGTGACCTTTCGTACTGCGGCCTTCGCGCACGCTTCTGATGCGACGTCTCATAGTTCAGTTGCCTTGGCATTGGTGTCACCATGACATGTCAAAGCGTGTACGGATTTTCCAATCAGAATGTAAGGCTTTGTAAACCATATTATAAGATATCCTTCACTCGTTTGGTTAATAAAACCACATTCTATCCATTCTCCCGTTTAAGCCATAATATAAACTACCTAATAATTATCCAAACTATTAGGAAATATTTGAACTACTTGAGCTTTGCTAAACACGATTAAGCAAGTCATCCACAATCCAAGTGAGTACATAGTTCTCCTCTTTTACGTTTTCTAAATGTTTTGGGGTGATTCATATGTGCCTATTACTATTTTCAAGATTTCAAAACAATATATATATATGGTTTATAGGATTATGATCAAATACAAAGTAAAAAATAATTAAGAAGACTAAGAAGAATTTTGGTCCATCGATCGAAGATTTGGAGGGTTGAGATTAGTTTTAAAGAAAATAAGATAATGGAAGGGTCTAAAAGGAATCCTACGTTTATTTACTTTCTCTCTGCACATATGCAAGGCACATGTCAATTCCCCCATCAATTTAAAACGTCCATAACTTTTTCATAAGACAATTTTTTTAAAAGGTTCACCATATTTTTAGTATCTTTTTACCCTTGAATCACACTTTAAATTTATGAAACACGATATATAACTATCACTCTCTACAACACGTTAAGGCAAGTGCACCCATCGTTGGAATAGTTTAGTGATGGTAAGATATCGAGGTCGTCCAATGACACAAGAGCTTTTAATACCGGAATATTGTCGACGTCTAATCTATCCAAATATGGAGATAAATTTTGTTTTTTTAATAAATGAAAATAAAGAAGTAAAATAAATAAAACAGATAGACAAGATAGAATCACTTGGATCCAACTCGTCATTTATGTATCCTTTGATGATTTCCTCGGTTTGGGTTTTTAAGAGATTATCTTAGTTATTGTGGCATGTCCCTCTTTTGGAGGCAACACTACCCTCAGCCATATTGGTCTGAGTCAGCAGGGATATAGTCCCGCAAGGCCGGATTTCTGAAAGATAATTAAGAAAGTTATTAATGCAAAAAGTGGCATGTCCCTCTTTTGGAGGCAACGCTACACGCGACTGTATTGGTCTGCGTCAGCAGGGATACAGTCACGCAAGGCCGGTTTAAGGTTTTAATAGTAGTTAATTTATAAGGGATTACAAGTCGTTCTTACTTCCGTCACTTTGATACTATCCGCCTCAAGGGAAGTCCTAATAGGCTTGAATCAGGTCCTCACAGGATCTATACACTGAACAAGGCAAGAACTTTACCCAACCGCCTTTCTAACCCCCTTCCAGGAAGTTAACGCGCTTTATATAGACCGTAAAAACACGAATGAGTGAATCAACAAAATATGAAGAAATGTGAAGAAATGATGAAGTAAAGTTCACCTTCAATATATAAAACTAGTTATTAAAGTAATTAATACTAACCCAAATAAAAAGTTACCAAAGCTAGGAAATTAAAAGTAATACATAAATGATTTTGTTTTCACCAAGTGATGTAAGAGATTAGCCAAGCATGGCCTTTGTTTGACAAAAACTCTTACTATCAATCTTAGATCCCGAGACTACACACACTCTAAGGATGGATGATGGATGAAAGTGGTGGATGATGGTGATGTTGTGGTGGTGGAGTGGTGGCAAGTGTGAGAGAAGTGGTTTTCCAAGGGATGGTTAGAAAATGAGCCAAGCACCTCCTTTTATAATTGAAAACAGTAACTTTATACGACCCCGTGCCTGGTTGGCACGACTCCTTGTTCTTCCCTTCTCTGTCTTTAGTTAATGCTGGTGTTATCTCTTCTGTACACATGGCCCCGTGTGTCAACAGCACGGCCCTTTGTCTTCTATACTTGTTATACGAACCCAGATTTGCGAATTTGAGAGTTGACCACGGCCCGTGATTAGGGGACACGGCTACGTGTCCCTTGTCGTTTTTCTGTTTGTCTTTATTCTCTAGGAATCTTGAGTAGGAGCACAACCCGGTGCTTGTGTTTTGGTCTTGTTATTATGTCTTTGTGGTGAAGCTTGGGGGGTTGGTAAAGTGCGCCAACTTCTTTTCTTCGTATTAATGTTGGTTTTTGCCGTTAATTTGTTCCTTTTGTCCGTTTAAGCTCCTTTACTCCTGAAAATCAAAAGTAAACAAAGAAACATACTTTTTCCAACTTTAGTACTAAAAAAGGTTGTTTTTATACTTCATTTGATCTGATTTATATGTTGTATTTTGTGCATATCACACCATCGTTTAGGCTTGTGTTGGCCCATGTTACGCACACAGTTGTGCGTAAATGAGGTTCAGTGTTGCCTGACTTTTTGCGTACCATGAGGTGGGAGTTTCCCCCTCTGGTAATCCTGACATCGCGGGCAATCCTGACATCGTAGTTGCTGAAGGACAAGCGCCATAACTTTGGAGTCACCGTTTGGGCGGTACGAATACCGCTTGCGTGCATGGCTGCAACGTCTGTGCATTCACCTTTGGCGTACTTGTCAATGGGTTGGTTTTGGATATGCGAGTTGCCCACTGCCGTACCCATTTGAGAGTGTGAACCGAATGGTGGAAAAGGAATACCTTCATCAGGCATTGATCAGGAGTACGTACTCAGAAAGAAGACGAAAAGTGATTGTAAAAAATCGGTGGGCGCCAATGAAGAAACACCAAATTAATCTTGTGATTAGTTTGTGGTTAGTGTCTCGTCAAACAAGGTTATTCTTCTTTCATTCTCGTCTGAATAGCTATGAAGATTCTGCAAAACAATCAACACACCGTAAGCTCATTACAAGGAGGAGAATAGGGGCTTCTCCTTGTAACCACCATCCGGCGTGAGAATAAGTAACTGTTTTGAGGATACTAGTGTGTGTATTAAGTGAGCCCTGTTTTGAGGATACTAGTGTGTGTATTAAGTGAGAGGGCAAGGGAGCGATCCTTAAACCTGGTGGTGAAGTTCCCTGTTTATAGCCAAGGTGGTTTGTGAAGAAGATGCGCTGATGGGCCTAGGACCTGTAGACGACAAGGAATATCCATCCTGTCCTCTCTACCACGACCGTTAGTGATTCCAAGTGAGATGGTAGCTGGCGCATGCTGAATGGATCCACATATCCAGAAAATTGTCCTTGTTGTCTGGTCTGTCATCAGCAGCTATGTGGAGATTGTGGAGTAGTGGTCGACGCACGTTGATTGGTGCCATGTATAGGTCATTGTGTACCTTTTTGTCTCCTGTACGATTATCAATTGTGCGGCTCGATCAGGTACAGATTGTTGGACGCTTATTGGTCCACTGCTCCGCCACTTGTACCTTTTGTACTTGTCCGATGTTTATTTGCGCTTCTTACCTCTGCGCGGCCCCAGGTATAATCTGTGCAGTCGGAGCAAGTTCAAGGAAGGCAGGTCTTTTATCCAAGGAGTTAAGTGTCAAAACTCATCTTGTCTTGGCCCTGACCTCGCGCGCGACTTGGAACACATATGTTTAGCCGGCGCGAGGTCGGGGAATTTATCAATTTGGTTTAATTTGGGTATGATCTCGCACGCGATCTCGTATGGTCGGCGCAGGATTTAGGACTATACCCCTTCAAGTACTTAATCTGTAATCTGAAGAAAATAACTGCAAGGTTGTGGATGTAGTAATCTGAAATGGCATATCTATCAGTTTTATATTTAATTGTGCAGTGGGGGACTTGTAGTGTTATTAGGGGTAGCACGGGCTATCCCTCAATCCCGTCTCCGTAGTGTAAAAATACCCCTTAACTCCATTTTCGTAGTGTAAAAATACTCGTCAACTATGTTTCTGTTATATAAAGGATACCCCTGATCCTAAAAAAAAATTAGGATACTCTTAACTATTTGGGCTAGTTCCGTCACTGTAATTAGGTGTATATATAATGAATATGTGGATAGATAAAGAGGATATATGACATTCCTATTTAGATTTTGGGGAAGTAGTAATCTGAAATTTCATGGATTTTTACACCACCAGTTGGCAAGCCCCATATCAAAATAGTTGTTGATTTAGCTTTGTTCTTTAAAAACCTTTACTAAATGCCAAGATCGTTAGGTCCCGTAGATATGATGTATTTTTTAAGTTTTAGAGGTGCCGACCTTGTGACAGGTGGTTCACTGATCACCTCTACAACGCGGTTGTAGATACCGACATCAACACAATTCTGGATGATTAAAGAGATTGAAACCTTTTTTAACATAAGGGTACCTTGGTTAAATTCTGAAAACTTAGTGTAAACAAAACTATAAAATACATACAATTCATATTATATGGCGTTTTCACAGTTACTAATCTCTTTCAGTAATCTACTCAATGGATTATCTTGCTAAATCTCTCTGAGTAACCTTCTTCAAGGTTTAATCAACTCCAGATATTCAAAGATCGTGACATCAACAGGCAACTTTCATTTTCTAATTATGCAAATATAAAAGTATCTTTATTGAAGTTACCATGATTTTTTGAAGAAAATAAAGTACTTAACCTGTAATATGTTACCAAATTATATTACTGTCTCCAGTTTATACAGTTTTTTTTTTTTTTTTTTGAAAGGTGTGAATTATTCGTGAATGTCGGGAGGTCTAGCATACGTTGTCTTAACCGGGTCCGCGCTAGAGAGCCCCCTCGCACAATAGATCCCCAATTTAAACCCCTCAATGAGAAACCCCTATCACCCAACTAGAACTTGAGACCTAAAAAGGAAAACTCACATGGACTCACCATAGGTGGAAATTAAATACCTGTGGCCATCACTAGAGCACTAGTGATGTTTAATATGCACATGATGAATTTGGGATTTTCGAATTTCTGCTCTATTTTCTGAATCCAACAATTTCGTGCAACTGGTAACCAATTGTTCATGTTTAATGTATAGTTTGTACATACTGTAAATCATAAGATTGGATTAAACTAGAAAGTTTTTGATGGCAAATTGGAAAGTTTGGGACTGTCTATTTTACTTGATTTTAATGACTGGTTATGGAAATGAGAAAATGATATATTATTTAACACTAAATTTGATGTGTGGAATGAGGATATTTAATATAACCAGTAGGCCCCATATCAAAAGACTTAGACGTGTTCCTTATTGATGTGTGGAATGAGGATATTTAATATAACCAGTATGGAGATAAATTTTGTTTTTTTTAATAAATGAAAATAAAGAAGTAAAATAAATAAAACAGATAGACAAGATAGAATCACTTGGATCCAACTCGTCATTTATGTATCCTTTGATGATTTCCTCGGTTTGGGTTTTTAAGAGATTATCTTAGTTATTGTGGCATGTCCCTCTTTTGGAGGCAACACTACCCTCAGCCATATTGATCTGAGTCAGCAGGGATATAGTCCCGCAAGGCCGGATTTCTGAAAGATAATTAAGAAAGTTATTAATGCAAAAAGTGGCATGTCCCTCTTTTGGAGGCAACGCTACACGCGACTGTATTGGTCTGCGTCAGCAGGGATACAGTCACGCAAGGCCGGTTTAAGGTTTTAATAGTAGTTAATTTATAAGGGATTACAAGTCGTTCTTACTTCCCTCACTTTGATACTATGCGCCTCAAGGGAAGTCCTAATAGGCTTGAATCAGGTCCTCACAGGATCTATACACTGAACAAGGCAAGAACTTTACCCAACCGCCTTTCTAACCCCCTTCCAGGAAGTTAACGCGCTTTATATAGACCGTAAAAACACGAATGAGTGAATCAACAAAATATGAAGAAATGTGAAGAAATGATGAAGTAAAGTTCACCTTCAATATATAAAACTAGTTATTAAAGTAATTAATACTAACCCAAATAAAAAGTTACCAAAGCTAGGAAATTAAAAGTAATACATAAATGATTTTGTTTTCACCAAGTGATGTAAGAGATTAGCCAATCATGGCCTTTGTTTGACAAAAACTCTTACTATCAATCTTAGATCCCGAGACTACACACACTCTAAGGATGGATGATGGATGAAAGTGGTGGATGATGGTGGTGTTGTGGTGGAGGAGTGGTGGCAAGTGTGAGAGAAGTGGTTTTCCAAGGGATGGTTAGAAAAATGAGCCAAGCACCTCCTTTTATAATTGAAAACAGTAACTTTATACGGCCCCGTGCCTGGTTGGCACGACTCCTTGTTCTTCCCTTCTCTGTCTTTAGTTAATGCTGGTGTTATCTCTTCTGTACACATGGCCCCGTGTGTCAACAGCACGGCCCTTTGTCTTCTATACTTGTTATACGAACCCAGATTTGCGAATTTGAGAGTTGACCACGGCCCGTGATTAGGGGACACGGCTACGTGTCCCTTGTCGTTTTTCTGTTTGTCTTTATTCTCTAGGAATCTTGAGTAGGAGCACAACCCGGTGCTTGTGTTTTGGTCTTGTTATTATGTCTTTGTGGTGAAGCTTGGGGGGTTGGTAAAGTGTGCCAACTTCTTTTCTTCGTATTTATGTTGGTTTTTGCCGTTAATTTGTTCCTTTTGTCCGTTTAAGCTCCTTTACTCCTGAAAATCAAAAGTAAACAAAGAAACATACTTTTTCCAACTTTAGTACTAAAAAAGGTTGTTTTTATACTTCATTTGATCTGATTTATATGTTGTATTTTGTGCATATCACACCATCGTTTAGGCTTGTGTTGGCCCATGTTACGCACACAGTTGTGCGTAAATGAGGTTCAGTGTTGCCTGACTTTTTGCGTACCATGAGGTGGGCGTTTCCCCCTCTGGTAATCCTGACATCGCGGGCAATCCTGACATCGTAGTTGCTGAAGGACAAGCGCCATAACTTTGGAGTCACCGTTTGGGCGGTACGAATACCGCTTGCGTGCATGGCTGCAACGTCTGTGCATTCACCTTTGGCGTACTTGTCAATGGGTTGGTTTTGGATATGCGAGTTGCCCACTGCCGTACCCATTTGAGAGTGTGAACCGAATGGTGGAAAAGGAATACCTTCATCAGGCATTGATCAGGAGTACGTACTCAGAAAGAAGACGAAAAGTGATTGTAAAAAATCGGTGGGCGCCAATGAAGAAACACCAAATTAATCTTGTGATTAGTTTGTGGTTAGTGTCTCGTCAAACAAGGTTATTCTTCTTTCATTCTCGTCTGAATAGCTATGAAGATTCTGCAAAACAATCAACACACCGTAAGCTCATTACAAGGAGGAGAATAGGGGCTTCTCCTTGTAACCACCATCCGGCGTGAGAATAAGTAACTGTTTTGAGGATACTAGTGTGTGTATTAAGTGAGCCCTGTTTTGAGGATACTAGTGTGTGTATTAAGTGAGAGGGCAAGAGAGCGATCCTTAAACCTGGTGGTGAAGTTCCCTGTTTATAGCCAAGGTGGTTTGTGAAGAAGATGCGCTGATGGGCCTAGGACCTGTAGACGACAAGGAATATCCATCCTGTCCTCTCTACCACGACCGTTAGTGATTCCAAGTGAGATGGTAGCTGGCGCATGCTGAATGGATCCACATATCCAGAAAATTGTCCTTGTTGTCTGGTCTGTCATCAGCAGCTATGTGGAGATTGTGGAGTAGTGGTCGACGCACGTTGATTGGTGCCATGTATAGGTCATTGTGTACCTTTTTGTCTCCTGTACGATTATCAATTGTGCGGCTCGATCAGGTACAGACTGTTGGACGCTTATTGGTCCACTGCTCCGCCACTTGTACCTTTTGTACTTGTCCGATGTTTATTTGCGCTTCTTACCTCTGCGCGGCCCCAGGTATAATCTGTGCAGTCGGAGCAAGGTCAAGGAAGGCAGGTCTTTTATCCAAGGAGTTAAGTGTCAAAACTCATCTTGTCTTGGCCCTGACCTCGCGCGCGACTTGGAACACATATGTTTAGCCGGCGCGAGGTCGGGGAATTTATCAATTTGGTTTAATTTGGGTATGGTCTCGCACGCGATCTCGTATGGTCGGCGCAGGATTTAGGACCATACCCCTTCAAGTACTTAATCTGTAATCTGAAGAAAATAACTGCAAGGTTGTGGATGTAGTAATCTGAAATGGCATATCTATCAGTTTTATATTTAATTGGGCAGTGGGGGACTTGTAGTGTTATTAGGGGTAGCACGGGCTATCCCTCAATCCCGTCTCCGTAGTGTAAAAATACCCCTTAACTCCATTTTCGTAGTGTAAAAATACTCCTCAACTATGTTTCTGTTATATAAAGGATACCCCTGATCCTATAAAAAAATTAGGATACTCTTAACTTTTTGGGCTAGTTCCGTCACTGTAATTAGGTGTATATATAATGAATATGTGGATAGATAAAGAGGATATATGACATTCCTATTTAGATTTTGGGGAAGTAGTAATCTGAAATTTCATGGATTTTTACACCACCAGTTGGCAAGCCCCATATCAAAATAGTTGTTGATTTAGCTTTGTTCTTTAAAAACCTTTACTAAATGCCAAGATCGTTAGGTCCCGTAGATATGATGTATTTTTTAAGTTTTAGAGGTGCTGATGAAACAATGGTTAACCGGGCAGGGTTAACACACTGGTCTCGTCAAGAAGGGTTAATCCCTTCCTCTCGAGGATCGCTGGCTGGATCACCGGTGGTTGATCTCCTGCACAAGGAAACAAGCCGTGACTCGTAACAAGGAGGATGGGGTGGGGGGTGCTCCTTGTTACCACTCTCCGGCGTGAGAATCAGTAGTTTGCTTGGGAAGCAAAGTAAGATAGTAGTAGTAGTGAGAGAGTTGTGAAGAGATACCTCAAACCTGGTTTGGGGTTGGTATTTATAGCCGAGGAGTGAAGGAGGATGATGATGGATGGACTGACGACGTGCTGCACCTTTGCAGGTGTGTCAGGCTTGTCGGTTGTGGAGGTTACGCAACGTCAGTCCATTGCTTACGTAGCTCTGACAGGTAACTGCCATTGGTGCCACTTGCACTGTGGTGTCAGTCCCACTTGTTGAACACGTAGGATGCGGTGCTAGCCGCATCGCTACGTGCGGTAACATCTGAAGTTACCGCGGCTCCTACTTGTGATCAAGGAATACGCGAGATGTGGTGCTAGCCGCATCGTCGTCTTGCCTGCATCCCTTGTCGTGACGAAAATGCCCGTATGGTGCGGTGTCAGCCGCACCGTTACGTTCATCTTCTTCTATGCCTAAGGTAAGGCTTTCTTGTATTGATAGAAGTGTTCACTGGATGCGGTGCGATGCCGCATCGCTGTGAATACTTCCGTTTTCATACACCAGATGTGATGCTATGTCGCATCACTCTACCGTTCTCATGTTCCATGTAAGTCCTCCTTTGTTACTAGATAGATTGGATTCAACCCTTGTGCCGACGCGTTCTCGCATGGGCACAAGCAGGTTGTTAGCTAGTGGGGGTTTTGATAAGGGTAATGGTCACTCGCGGTCGATGCTGACGTGAGATCTGGGACCATACCCCTTCAAGTCTCTCCAGTCTAGTGTTGCTGCCACATACAAGTTGTATGTGGGAGGAGTACTGGACTATGGTGTTTGGAAGGTAGTTTGGAGTCTGGAGAAGATCCTAGACCATGTGTGGTCTTTTCTGTATGTAAATAAAGGTGGAGGTCTGGAAGGGTCATCTGACGCCTCTTCCGTATCGGTGAAGGAATCTCGTCGGACGCGAAATTCTCAGCCGATTTATGTCACCAGGTGGCTTGCCACCTGTTGTTGTGCCGAAGGTCTCTTGGAGACTTTGTTAGTAATGCTGCACAAACTTCGAACCAACCTCTGAGATGGTGGTTTGAAGGTATGCAGAGGTTTCCCATCCTTTAAAGGTGGTCTTTTCTTCATACCGATTGTTGAATTGGTGCATGAAGAAGAAAAGAAACTTTTGGACCAATCTTTGAGACTGGGATCAAAAGTAGTTGATGCTTGTAAGTGCTTTGCTCAAGCTCTATGTTCAGCATCTAGTCATGAGACGACGATCCCTTTTTTGTTGGGTTTTCGTGTTCGTTGTCATAGCTCTCTAGTAACCGCACGTTCTTTGCGGTTACCTCGTTGCGTCATTGTTGGCCATGTTTGGTCGAACAATGTATATTCGTACTATGGGTAAATAAACATGGTCATAGGCAAGGGTATGCCCACCATTGTTTATTCTATGCGGCCCATAGGCGGGCAAACAAAGTCATAAGCAGACTTGTTACCGCTGTTCGGACGCTTGTTGTTCGACGAGGGCTCGTTTAGAGCGCTTATCTGCGTTCGTTTTGGAGCCACTTACCTTCCCGCTCCAATACCGAGTTTGCCTTGAAGTAGCATTGCTCGGTGATGTGGAATGAGCTTGGCTCTTCCGTAGCAACCACGCTGCGGAAGCTATGGTTATGTCCGTAGCTCCTCGTGAGTGTCTGTGGTTTTGCATTACCACATTCGCTCGAAGTGGGTGTGTTGCTCGGATGTAGCTCTTGGAGGTTCAGGAGACAGGGTTGCTGATGTGCGTTCGCGTACATTCCCTTCCTTCCTTTTGTTAAAGAAGGTGTTCATGTACCCTCTGCGGTTGTGAACCGGACAGGAGGGATTTGAAGCTTGAAGAGAATGAAGGTAATGCGGTTCCCCTATGTCTAAGATGCGGTTCAGTCCAACGGACTACGCTGGTTCTGAGCATCTGACACGCCTGAACGGGCTCGTGTGTGTCATGTCCGCATATTCCACGTGTGCTCGTGGGTAGTGCGGATAGGTATTATACCCCCTTATAGTGTAGAGATATATATTTTTACCTATTTTTAAGGGTATGTTAAAAAACAACATGCGGTATGGGTTATGGTGCGGTATACCAGAGAAACCGCATGCCGCTTATAATTGGATAATGTAGTCGCTTTTTGTTGCATACGTGGCTGATCTCACATGTGAGTTGGTGGAAGTTGGTGAGATCTTCCTGGCATGTGCTGAAATGAAAGGACGTTTGCACTGCCCGAGGCATTAAATGCACTGTAGCGAAGAGTGTAAACGTCTCTTTTGTCAGGCACGTGGGCGGCCACGCGCGCGTGATAACCGTCAGCGAAAACGGCGCCCGACACGTGGTGTCATACGATTCGCTTTTTTTGAACGTGATGATTCGTTTTCTCCCTCCGCATTAATTGCGATGGGTATATAAGAGGAAACCGTTCGTGGTTTTCCCTCACTTGTTTGAAATTTCAAAAATTTGCCGGTGGGAGAAACCTTGTTCTTTGTCTTCTCCGACGAAATTTCTTGAAGTTCCAGTGAGGGTTTCTAGTTTTTCTGTTCACCATCTTCTGTTTCTTTGATATTCTTGATGGCTGAACCATCTAATCCACACAATGTGGAGGGTGAAAACCCAGAACAGCCGGTAGTAGCGGCTGATGAAGACGAGGATGATGACGTTGACGTTCCCGGTGGTGGGTTACCGGCGTTGAAGTGGTCAAAGAGTGGTTTTACACTCTTGAAGGCCACTGTGCAGATGGCCGACGAATGGGATGCTACCTACCCACAAGAGGGGGACACCGGTGCCGATGCTCCGGCCGGTTATATAACCTTGTGGGCTGATTTTTTCAACGACGGCAACCTTAGGTTGCCGGTGACGGTGTTTGTTGCGGAGGTATTGGAGTATTATCATCTCCATATCTCCCAACTTAGTCCCTTTGGAATGTTCCGAATTAGGAACTTTGAATATACATTCCGTGCCCATGGCTTGCCCGTTACAGTGGAAAATTTCCGGCGGTTCTACCAGTTGACGGTGAACACCGGTTTTTTCTCGTTTACTCAACGGCATGGGAGCTTGAAGTTGATGACGCCTCCTAAGGGTGTGACAGGCTGGAAGAAGAGGTTCTTCTATGTGAAAGCCTGTGCGGTCTACGCCAGCATGTCTTTCAGGAATGTCAACGTTGGAGTTTCTGATGAAGATATTCCTGTTGCTACCGCAAAGACCGTGGACTGGTTCTCTAGGTTGCGGCCTATTGAACTTAAGAAGTTGGATAACAATCAACTGTGGGTATTGCGGATGATGCTCACGAGACCAGATAGGAAGGCAAGGCCCGTTTTGCGGGAAAAGGGTGGTGGTAAGCTCTTTATACTTTGTTATTTTCCTTACTTCCTAAGGCTTGTATTAACCTGCATGCATGTATCAGCGGATGCGGTTGGCTTGTGGAGGATGTTTGAGCCCGATTTCGAGGGCCGGGTTGAACTTATTGCGGTTGAGCTGAAGAAGGGCTTCAACCTTGAAATTCTTAGCAACTTCCGCGTACCGTCGCGTGCGGTGCTGGATGCCCCGGTGCCGGGAGACGCAAGAGGTATGTCGTACGTGGCATTAGTTTTTTTTTTCAGTTTATCTTTTTGACTGGTTTTGTTGATTGTGTCAATCCAGGTATCCTTGCGGATTTGGGGAAGTTTGAGAAACGCATCCCAAAAAAGACTGTGGAGAAGAAAACGGTGAAGAAAACCGTGCGGGGTCGTGGCAAGGGGAGTTCTGAAGGCTCAGTTGCCCCTTCTTCAGTTGCTGAAGCCGCAGGTACCTATCGATCTTGTTATCGGGGATATACCGATTACGTGGTAGTATCTGACACCCTTGAGGGTTTGGGTGTTATAGGTAGTGGTGCGGCTGCGGGTGGGACTGCTGTGGTTCCCCCCGTTGTTGGTGAGAAAAGAGGACCAGAGCAGAAGGCTGCTGGTGGTGGTGAACCGAAGCGTCGGAGACTGCAGACCAAGAGAGTTGCTCCGGCGCAAAAGAAACCTGCAGTTGCTGCTGGTAAGTTTATCCCTTTTCCTTGTTTTGTATGTACAATAGGTGGGAATAATCATTGATGCTCTTTGTGTTGCAGAATCCAGAGATGCAGGGTATTCTTTCTTTGACTTCCCTTCGTCTCCTCTGCATACCGCTGCTGCGGGTGCGGGGGTATCGAAGGAGACTGTCGTGCCCAAGGAGCCTACGGCCCCTTATGTTGGGCCGGTTCGCGATCCCCTCTTGGAGAAAACGGTGGAAACGACTGCTGACCGGATATTCGACACTGTGGATTCCTCGGACAATCTGATCTCTCCTAATGAGGGTGATGGATTGGACTTGAGGTTTTCAGATACTGGTAAGCAGAAGTCTGATGCTGAGGTGCGGCAGCAGGATGCTGAGCCGCCGAAGTCTCCTGTTGGTGAGAAGGGTAGCGGCTCGTCTGTTGGTGGTGCGGGTTATGATGGGCCTCCAATTCAGCCTGGGGAGTCTGAATTGGAGTATTACTACCGCACTTATACGCAGGGTCGCAGTACTGTGTATCACCGACCCCCCTGGACTGTTATGCAGGGGGATGATATTTCTAATGACCCTTCTGCCTGCAAAGAGATTTTGGGTGGTCTGGGCACCCCTTTTGAAGTGGAACGTGCCCGTGCTGCACCCCGGGAGCTGCGCATAAACCAGCTTTCAACAATGTTGATAGGATCTTCCATTGTGGCGAATGCCATTTTGGAAGATTATAAGGTGTTGGGCCGCCGCGAGGAAGAGGCTGCTCGCATGCGGGCTGAAGCGGAGAAGTTGGTCCAGGCTGCCCGTGCGGGTGCGGAGCAGCTTGAGAAGGACAAAGCTACTTTTGAGAAGCAGAAGCAGACTTCTGAATGGGCTGCCACTGCCCAGCTGAAACAGGTGCGTACCCTTGCTAAGCTTCTTGCTGATGAGCGCAAGAGTTGGAATGAAAAAATGTCAAGTGAGCGCAAGAAGTGGAATGAATCTTGGGCTAAGCAGAATGACATTCTGTTTCATGCTCGGCAGGAGTTAACGAACGCCAAGGCAGCGAACGTTGCCTTGGGTAAAGAGAAAGCTGCAGCGGAGGCCATTGCTGTGAAAGCGCAGCAGGCGAAGGCCGAGGCCCTGAAGGCGCTTGAGGAGGCCAAGGAAGCCGGGGCGCGTGCTGCAAAGGCCCTTGAAGAGGCCGCAGAGAAGGAGAGCCGTTCTTCTAAGGCTCTTGAAGAGGCGCATGCGGAGCGCATTCGTTTGGATAAGGTTGTTGCCAGCCTTCAGGTATGTTTCGTTACCTCTGTTGTATATTTCCTTTATTGTTTTGAAAATATTTATCGAGTGAACTGTTTGCTGTTTTTGTAACAGGCTGAGGTTCAGGCCCGGGAGGTCGCGGTTACAGACCTTACTGCCCGCGTCTCTGTTGCGGAGGAGCGGGCTGATGCCGCTGTTGAGGCCAAGGATGCCTTGGTGTCCTCTATTAACCAGCTGGAGGCTGACCGTGAGTGGTTGCGGGCTCACGGTATCGCGCGTGTAAGTATCCCTTTTCTTTAGATTTGCTTGGACTAATATCCGAGACTTATGATCCTTGTGTTGCAGATTGTTGAGGCTATTATGAATGCCCCTAAGACCGCGGCTGGTTTGGATCTGGTCAGGGATCGCGCGCGTGATGCTGGCTTTAAAGCTGGTTATAACCGCTGCATTGGGCATATCAATGTATTATCCGCAGGCGGTTATACTGATAAGCGATCCGGGTTCCAAGGTGTGGACACCGAATCGCTTCTTAAGGCGGCCGAAGCCTCCTTTTATAATACGTCCCTTGCCTGTGTAGAGGAACTGGACGATTGTTTGGATGCTGCGGACTATGTTGACCGCTTGCGGATGCTTTATCCGGATGCGGAAGAGGAAGAACCCGCAGGTGGTGCCGGAGGAGATGCGGGAACCAGCGGTACAAAATAGGGTTTAGGTTGGCTAGTGTGCCTCCTTTTTGTGTTCCTCTTGTATAGTATAGGAACTTTATGTAAATTCATTAAGCATCATGTGGGTGCTTGAATTTTTTGAATACAAAGTTTCTTTGTTCAGTTTGTACAAGTGTTTTTAATTCTTGCATGTCTGAACGTATGTATGCGTAACTTTACCCATTTATGAACGGGGTCAAGTATACTCCATACTTTTTGTCGTATGGGGACGCGTCAATTCTGTTATTTACCGTGTGAGGGTTTTAGAATTGCTTAAGCTTTGTAAATGCTTATATATCCGGAACTCTACCCATTTGTGAATGGGGTCAAGTGTACTCCATAACCTTGTCGTATGAGTCCGCGTCAATTCCATTGTTTGCCTTTTTGGGCTCAGGAATTGTGTTAAAAAACTTGTTTATCCTGCCGGATAAATATGCAAGTCTTTCTGCCTTTTGCTGGCCTATTACAATATTTGTGTGTGGTTACCACTTTGTATGGGTATCGCGAATGAAGATTTTGCCAATCTGTTTTTGGGATACCGCAAAGTGGAACACGCATTTGTAATAGTAATAACAAACAATAATGTATAAAATTGCTTATTTATTTATTTGCAAATGGCCTGCGGCCCGATAGGTTACATAAAGAAATGTAAGAACATGGCTTACATATAACAGCGTCGAAGCTGTTGAGCATTCCATGTTCGTGCGATAGGTTCGCCTTCTAGCGTTTGTAATTTGTACGCGCCTTTCCCTAAGACCTCTTTGATGAGGTAGGGTCCTTCCCACTTGGGGGCGAGTTTGCCTGGGCGCTCGGCATTAGATGCCTCATTGTCGCGTAGGACGTAGTCTCCTGGGTTGAAAGTACAAACGCGGACGCGCGTGTTGTAGTACTTTTCAAGTTTGGATTTGTATTTGGCCTCGTTGATGGCAGCGTTTTCGCGCCTTTCTTCCAAGAGGTCCAAATCGATCCTGCGTTCCATGTTGTTGTCTAGTTTTTCAATAGCCAACATTCTAGGAGAGGGGAGACCTACTTCTGCGGGGATCACCGCTTCTGAACCGTAGACTAGGCTGAAGGGTGTTTCCCCATTGCTTGTTTTTGGGCTTGTACGGTGAGCCCATAAGATACTTGGGAGTTCATCGACCCAGCCACGCCTGGCCGTTCCCAACCGCGCCTTGATCCCTTCGACTAGGCTTTTATTGATACTCTCAACTTGGCCGTTCCCTTGCGGGTGTGCGACTGGTGAGAATATGTGCTCAATATGTAGTTCTTTTAGCCATTTTTGGAATTCGTCGGCAGCGAAGTTGGTGCCGTTATCGGTGACAATGCACATTGGTAATCCGAAACGGCAGATGATGTGTTCCCAAATGAACTTTCTTGTTATCATAGCAGTGGTTGAGGCGAGCGGTTTTGCTTCCACCCATTTTGTGAAGTAATCAACTGCTACTATGATAAATTTAACCGCACCTGGAGCGTCAGGGAAAGGTCCCACAACGTCAATTGCCCATTTCTGAAAGGGCCATGCAGTTGTGACGGGGACTAAGTTGTTCTTTGGCCGCAAGGTTTTTGGAGCATGACGTTGACAGTCAATGCACTTGTGCAACTCTTTGACGGCGTCCAGGTGCATGTCGGGCCAGTAATACCCGGCATTCATGATTTTGGCCACTACCATGCGTGGTCCAGCGTGTATGCCACATATGCCCTCGTGTATCTCTCGGATGAGGTATGTGGCATCCTGGGGGTTGACGCATCGTAGTAGTGGTCCGAGGTATGATTTGCGGTACAAGATACCGTCTCCCATTTGATAATGGCACGCTTTGTATTGGAGCTTGCGTGCCTCTGATTTGCTTTCGGGAGTCACACCGGATTGTAGGTATGCAATAATGGGTGTCATCCATGATGTTGAACCGTATTGAATGACATTGACTTGGCGCAGGGGTACCGAAGGATTTTGCAGGATTTCGATGCGTATCTCCTTTGCCAAGTGTTGGAAGCTAGTAGATGCAAGTTTTGATAGTGCATCTGCGGACTTGTTTTCGCTTCGATTAATATGGCGAATATTGAACGAAGCGAATTTGGATTTTAGTTGCAGGGCTTGCTCGAGGTAGAGGATCATGATATCCCCTTTTGCGGCATAGTCGCCGCGTACTTGGCCTGCAACTAACAAAGAGTCGACGTTTGCTTCCAGATGTTGCACGCCGATTTTGACTGCTAAACGTAGCCCCGCTAACAGGGCCTCATATTCTGCCTCGTTGTTTGTGCTTTTGAATTCGAGGCGGATTGCATATGTAAGCTCTTGGCCGTCAGGGCTGACGAGTCGCAGACCTGCACCCGCACCTTCGTTGTTGGAGGCACCATCTGTGAATAGTGCCCATGTCTCGGAGGAGGATGGCGTTGGTGCAGGAGTTTGTGCTTCTTCGCATTCTTGGATGCGATTCACCGGTACTTCGGCGGCGAAATCAGCTAAGATCTGGCCTTTAATCGCGGGGCGCGGTTTATAGTGTATCGTTTGCGCGCCCAGCTCGATTGCCCATTTTGCTAATCTTCCAGAGATGTCGGGTTTGGATAGGATCGGGCCGATCCTGTAATTGGTTAGCACTGTGATGACGTGGTTTACGAAGTAGCGTCGCAACCGTCTTGAAGCGTGCACTAATGCTAGCACCAATTTCTCCATTATTGAGTATCTCGTCTCTGGGTCGTTGAGCATCTTGCTGATGTAATAGATGGGTGTTTGAACCCCCTTTCGCTCCACTATTAATACCGCACCCACCGCGTTATCCGCGGCGGATAGGTATAATATGAGTGGCTCATCTTTGCGTGGTGCGGTTAGAGTTGGGAGTTGTATCAAACACTCTTTCATTTCCCGAAAAGCCTGTTTAGCCTCTGCGGTCCACTGGAATTGTTCTTTCTTTGAACAGCTCCACAGGGTCTTGATGAACGGATAAGACTTAGCTGCGTGGTTGGCTAAGAATCTGTTAAGTGCCGCTAGCCTGCCGGCTAGCCGTTGCATATCCTTCATCGATGAAGGCGATGGCATGCGCTCGATCGCCTGGACTTTCTTCGGGTTTACCTTGAATCCATCTTTAGTGACGATGAACCCAAGGAATTTGCCTTCTTCCATTCCAAACGAGCATTTTCCTGGATTGAGCTTTATGTTAACGCTGCGCAGAGTTTGGAATGTTCTTTCAATATCTGTGAGCATGGTATCCTCTTCCATGCTCATGACGACCAGGTCGTCCATGTAGATTTCGACACTTTTGCTTATTTGGCCGCGGAAAGTGTCGTTCATCAACTTTTGGTAGGTTGAGCCCGCGTTGCGCAACCCAAACGGCATTTTTGTGTAGCAGTAATTTCCGGTGGGAGTCCGGAATGCCGTTTTGTCTTCATCCTCGATTGCCATTTGTACTTGATGGTACCCTTTGTAGCAATCGAGGAAACACTTCCACCTGAATGGTGCGAGATTATCGACTTTTTCGTCGATTTCTGGAAGCGCGTAACAATCCTTGGGGCAGGCTTTGTTAAGGTCTTTGTAATCGACGCACATGCGCCAGCCCCCGGACGGTTTTTCTACCATGACTGGGTTGGATAACCACGTCTGGTATTTGACTTCCCGCAGGATGCCTGCGGAGAGCAGTTCTTCGATCTGCTCTTACATCGCCTGATTTTTAGCTGACCCAAGGTGGCGTTGGCCTTGGATCACTGGCTTAATACCTGGCAGGGTATTCAAGTGATGTTGCGCAATATCACGTGGGACCTCGGTCATGTCCGCGAGTGTCCACGCGAAGATGTCCTGGTTCCTGAAGAGAAGCTGCTTCAGTTGCGCTTTTGTGGTCGGGGATAAGGCGTGACCCAATGTGACCTTTTGTTCTGGGTATCTCGCGTTGAGAACCCACTTTTCTGGTTGGTCGTTGGGAGTGGGCCTTGCGACCTTGGTCGGACGTACTTCGTCCGACATCATGACGTCCCTGCGGGCATAGATTATCGCGACCCCCGATTCGGTTGGGAAACCAACCGCAGAGTGGGGGACGGACGTAATAATATTGAAATCTCCTTGGGATTCTCTCCCGAGGAGTACGTCATATCTGGAGGTGTGAGGTAAAACCATGAAGTTTACCTCTTCTGTCCTTGTGCGGTTTCCGCTGGAAAGACGCACAGGGAAAGTAATCTGGCCTAGGGGAAAGACAGTTTCCCCTGCGAACCCGGTTAACGGGTAATCTACTGCTTGCAACCGATCTTTGTCCTCCTGGTCGAACTGGTTGAAGCATTGTTCGTAGATTATATCAGATGTACTGCCCGGGTCGATGAATAGACGCTCGGTGCAGTAGTGTGCCAGTTGGCCTGAGATGACGACGGCGCGCCTATCGCGCGGTCCGCCTCGGACTTTTGGAAAGACGACTTGCTCGTCTTTCCAGTCACATTCCGGCTTTCTCGCCGCTTTGCGCGGTCTGCCCTTGCCTCCGTGGATCATGTGGGTGGAAGTCACGTGCATGGTTCTCTTCCCGGAGGAGGTACCTTCGCCATGAGGGGTAATGCGCTTGGTGGGTTTTTGCCCACCTGGCAAAAGGTGTTGCAGTTTCCCCTCCTTTAAGGCGCGCTCAATCTCCAGTCGGAGACTGATGCAGTTGTTGGTGGTGTGGCCCGAGTCCTTGTGGTACTCACAGTAGAGTGTGAGGTCCTGATTTTTCTTGGACTTCATTGGTTGGGCCGGTCGCAAGAACTGTGGGTCCGCAAGGAGGACCTCACATGGCGACATGGTGATTTCGGTCCAGTTGCGGTCCCGAGAATCTTTTTTTGACGCCCGACTGTCTCGGGCGGGGTTGTAGTTTTTTGGGTCGAACGTGTTGGTTCGCGGGAAATACGGTTTAGAAATATCGCGATTTCCAACGTCCCGGTTGCGTTTATTGTTACGCTTGGACCCTTGGTGGGATGTTTCGGCTTGGGGCTTTGCCTTCGTCACATGCGGTTCAAGTGACCGCTGTGTCTGGGCGTATGTCTTGACCGCGGTCATGACATCTTCCCATTTTTTGGGCAAGCCCTCCTTGCCAGAGATGGTCATGATCATCTCTCTGTCTTTGACGGCCCGGATGAAGTGGTTTCGTGCCATCTGGTCTGCCACGTCACCGATCTCCAGGCACTCTTTATTGTATCGGACGACGAATGCTTCGAGCGATTCGTCGTCTCTTCGCCAGATGTTCATGACGTCCAACGAATCACGTTCGTGGCGTCGCTGCTGGCTAAAATGGGCGAGGAACTTGGTACGTAAGTCCTCGAATGAATCCAGTGATCCCACTGGCAAAGAATCGAACCATGCCCTGGCCAGGCCCGTAAGGGTCTGGGGGAAAAAATTACACCAGGTGGGTTCATCCCATTGGCCGTTGATGCCCGCACCCATGAAGATGTTCATGTGGTCGTCCGGGTCGGTCGAACCACTGTATTTCCCAACGTTGAATGGGAACTTTGTCGTGGTGACATGGGCGTTGGCAATCCGCGTGCCGAACTTGGAATTTTCGGCCGCTGCTTTTGGCCTGTATGGCTCGTTCGCAGGGCGCTTTGCCGCCCTAAGGTATGTGTTGCGGGGGTGACTGGGAGGAACATAGTTGCGTCCTCCCGGTCTGCTGCTGGTGTCATGCGAATCACCGCGGTAGCTATGGTCGTCAGGGTCGGTATGACCGTACCCTTCGGTGTATGGCTGCGGGCCCAATCGGCTCTGAATGCCTGGGCCGCGTCGGGAGGTTGATCGCCTCCTGTCCTCGCCATGGGGGCCAAGGCGGGTATGTACCGGTCCTCTGGTGTGGGATCCGTATGAGGAATCGTCCTCGTTGAGGGTGTGGACCGAACAGTAAGACGATCCCCGTTCTTCACGTCGGCTTCTTGAAGCCGGGCGTGAATGTATCCTGCCGTCGTATTGTAAAATACACTCAACAAGGGTGTGTGGTGCTGGGGGAAGCCCAGCTCGTATATTCGCTTCGGTACAAGCGCGGTTGTATACTGCGGTCAGCATGGCTGCCTGCTGTTCGTACCAGGTATGAACGGTCATGCCTGGTGGGATCACAGATGGGAACTGTGATAAGTCATGTCCAAACATAAAGGAGGGACTCATTTGTGTGGACGTGCCGATGTGTCCGGGTTGGGAGGTCGAGGCATTGATCCCTACCGGAGATGGGATTGGCGGATTTTGGTTATCCGCAGTGTTGTTTTGGTGATCAGTCATGATCGTGAGAAAGGAAAAAGGATGGTTTAGAAAATGCTAAGAGTAGCGGTGGGCGCCAATGATGAAACAATGGTTAACCGGGCAGGGTTAACACACTGGCCTCGTCAAGAAGGGTTAATCCCTTCCTCTCGAGGATCGCTGGCTGGATCACCGGTGGTTGATCTCCTGCACAAGGAAACAAGCCGTGACTCGTAACAAGGAGGATGGGGTGGGGGGTGCTCCTTGTTACCACTCTCCGGCGTGAGAATCAGTAGTTTGCTTGGGAAGCAAAGTAAGATAGTAGTAGTAGTGAGAGAGTTGTGAAGAGATACCTCAAACCTGGTTTGGGGTTGGTATTTATAGCCGAGGAGTGAAGGAGGATGATGATGGATGGACTGACGACGTGCTGCACCTTTGCAGGTGTGTCAGGCTTGTCGGTTGTGGAGGTTACGCCATGTCAGTCCATTGCTTACGTAGCTCTGACAGGTAACTGCCATTGGTGCCACTTGCACTGTGGTGTCAGTCCCACTTGTTGAACACGTAGGATGCGGTGCTAGCCGCATCGCTACGTGCGGTAACATCTGAAGTTACCGCGTCTCCTACTTGTGATCAAGGAATACGCGAGATGTGGTGCTAGCCGCATCGTCATCTTGCCTGCATCCCTTGTCGTGACGAAAATGCCCGTATGGTGCGGTGTCAGCCGCACCGTTACGTTCATCTTCTTCTATGCCTAAGGTAAGGCTTTCTTGTATTGATAGAAGTGTTCACTGGATGCGGTGCGATGCCGCATCGCTGTGAATACTTCCGTTTTCATACACCAGATGTGATGCTATGTCGCATCACTCTACCGTTCTCATGTTCCATGTAAGTCCTCCTTTGTTACTAGATAGATTGGATTCAACCCTTGTGCCGACGCGTTCTCGCATGGGCACAAGTAGGTTGTTAGCTAGTGGGGGTTTTGATAAGGGTAATGGTCACTCGCGGTCGATGCTGACGCGAGATCTGGGACCATACCCCTTCAGGTGCCGACCTTGTGACAGGTGGTTCACTGATCATCTCTACAACGCGGTTGTAGATACCGACATCAACACAATTCTGGATGATTAAAGAGATTGAAACCTTTTTTAACATAAGGGTACCTTGGTTAAATTCTGAAAACTTAGTGTAAACAAAACTATAAAATACATACAATTCATATTATATGGCGTTTTCACAGTTACTAATCTCTTTCAGTAATCTACTCAATGGATTATCTTGCTAAATCTCTCTGAGTAACCTTCTTCAAGGTTTAATCAACTCCAGATATTCAAAGATCGTGACATCAACAGGCAACTTTCATTTTCTAATTATGCAAATATAAAAGTATCTTTATTGAAGTTACCATGATTTTTTGAAGAAAATAAAGTACTTAACCTGTAATATGTTACCAAATTATATCACTGTCTCCAGTTTATACAGTTTTTTTTTTTTTTGAAAGGTGTGAATTATTCGTGAATGTCGGGAGGTCTAGCGTACGTTGTCTTAACCGGGTCCGCGCTAGAGAGCCCCCTCGCACAATAGATCCCCAATTTAAACCCCTCAATGAGAAACCCCTATCACCCAACTAGAACTTGAGACCTAAAAAGGAAAACTCACATGGACTCACCATAGGTGGAAACTTGTTGGTGCACTTGTGTCTGTACTTTGTCTGTATTCGGTCTGATATAAACAATGTCCTGATTTGTGTTGTAAGTTGACCAAGTCAACCATCCTCCGGATTGACTTGGCCAACAGTTAACATATATTTGATATATGTGTCTGAATCGAAGGATAGCCTCGAAGGATACAACTGATCCTTCGAGGTGCTCGAAAGATATGGTTCGACCATGGTTCGACCATTAGACCTCGAAGGATGATCCTTCGAGGACCATGCTGATCATTCGAGCTTGTTGTCATCGAAAGATGATCCTTCGGACCATCTATCGAATCCTTCGGACAGACCTGTTATGTATGGGTATAAATACCCATGCAGTGTGTTAGTGTTAGATAGATGCACATTTGGAGAGTTAGTGAAACTCTGCTGGAAAACACACACACACACACTTTAGAGAGTTTGCAAACAAGATTGTAAACATTGTGCTTGTAACCGTAAACCTTCATACGTATTAATACAGTGGTGTTAATCGGTGAATTTTGTGTGTTCTTGTGTTTGTTCTTGCATCATCCCGGTTTGCCCGCTAGCTTGGATTCCGCACTCGCTAGTGGGTTAGTATAACAAGGTTTAGGTTTGTTCTCGATCCTCCGAGAAAAGGGACCTACAAGTGGTATCAGAGCCTCGCTCTTTACCTTGTTTAAAGCCGGTTTGTTCAAGTTCTTTGGTGTGTTTGGACACTAGGTTTAGCACCCGTTTTGGTGGTTTTTCTTGCTTTTCTAAACTGAAAAACGGATACTAAACCTATCGGGAGTGTTCGGGGTCGGTTTGGGTAACTTAAAAATCATATCCGAGAGGTTTTCTGTTTTCCGGCCATAATTCCGGTCAAATTCCGGTTGCCTTGGTGAGGATAAGAAACTTCTATTTTGGGTGTTATTTTTGAAAGTCAAATCTGTGTTGGCAAAAGTGGTTGTCAGATCATACCTCTTTGCCGAAAGTTGGTCACCTACCACATCAACTTTTCACCAACTTTTGTACCTTCTGTACTTGTGTCAGAACCGTCGAAAGATAGCTTTCGAACTCGAAAGATCATCCTTCGATCAAGGAGATTCGAAAGATAGCCATCCTTCGAACATCCTTCGAAGTCTGTAGGTTATCCTTCGAGTCAAGGAATCTTTTTGAAAGATCATCCTTCGAGCTACTGTTCATTACGAAAGATAAGGATCCTTCATGTTAGGTGAATCTTTCAAGGTTATCTCTCGAGATTATTGTTCGAGCCATCAACAGTGATCCTTCGAACACTGTTGATTCTTCGAACAGTTGTCATCCTTCGAGGCCTGTGTTCGAAACATAAGGAGAATCTTTCGAAATCATCCTTCGAAAGATAAGGACCCTTCGTATAGTCAATCCTTCGAAGTCAATCCTTTGAAGTCTTTGTTCGAAACTCAACAAGGATCTTTCGAACCTTGTTGATCATTCGAACAAGTATTGATCTTTCGAACAGGTTGCATCTTTCGATTCATATCTGTTTTTACACTTAACAGTTTGTGGTGTGTAGGTGTGGTATATATATTATTGATCAAAATGAGTTGTACTAGCCCTTGGGATTGGAGTACGGATCCACAA
Source organism: Helianthus annuus (assembly GCF_002127325.2). NCBI lineage: Eukaryota > Viridiplantae > Streptophyta > Magnoliopsida > Asterales > Asteraceae > Helianthus > Helianthus annuus. Next base: position 95,790,239 of record NC_035433.2, read on the forward strand.
CCAGATCTGAAACAGATGTCTATGGCTGAATATATGACGAGTGCCATTCCAAAACAACAACAATCAATAAGTTCCTGTCAATGGGCTTTGGTATCCAATCAAAGTCAAAGTCTTCAAAATCTTCTGATTAGTGAGAGTGAAACAGGCAGTAACAATCGTCCACCAAAGCTGAACCACATGAACGATTTTCCGTCATGGAAAGGCCGCTTTCACACATATGTTCAAGGACAAAGCACCGACCTTTGGATGTGTTTTGTCAATGCATTCAATGAAAGTCTTGAAAGTAGAGCATCCACTTCAGAAGGTTACGCCAACATGCTTGAAAATGACAAAAAGGCTTATGAATTGGAGAAAAAGGCCTATGCCACACTCACTCAAGCACTCAACAAAGACATCTACCATCAGTTTTCATATTGCAAGACCACGAAAGCATTGTGGGATGCCTTAGTTGCTAGAGGAGAAGGCAATGCAGCTGCTCGAAAGTCTAGGCATGATTTGTTGAAGAAAGAATTTGAATCTTTTCAGTTTTTGGAAAACGAGACTCTGAATGATATGACCACACGTTTCTATCATTTGATTAGTGAAATGTGTGCCTATGGGGTGGCAGCTACTCAACAAGACATGGTGAATAGGTTTGCTGACGCCCTACCCCCAAAATGGAGTTCGTTTATTGAGTTGTTGAAGCATACTAAAGCTCTAGATGAGATTAACATCTATGAGTTCATTCAGAAGCTGGAACATAAAAATGATGAAGAAATTAGGAAAGCAAGGCGTGCTCCAGCTCCTCAGAATACAGAAATGTATTTGCCTGGTTTTGGTCCTTCAGCTAGTTCTAGTTCTGTTCAGCAACCGAAGCTTCAAACTGCTTTTGTGTCCAATACGAGTTCCTTTCCATTTCCTCAATCGACAGCTGCTCCACCACAACCTCAATTCGATCCGAGGTCTTACATTCCTGTTCCAACACAGCCACAACCACAACCTCAACAACAACAACAGCAAGCTCACTATACAAGCAATCCTCAACCTCAGCCTCAAAGTCATCACACAATTCGAGTCGACAACTCAAATCTTTCACACCTTAGTATTGAAGTTGCTAAGGAACATATGGAAATTATCAACACCATGGTCAGTGCTTACTGTGGTTTGGTAGCTGGTCAGCTTGGAAACATCAACATGACCAATGAAGATTATGATCAGATCGACAAGGAAGAAATGGAGTTGATGGATATTAAATGGGCCTTTGCTAGTGCGGTTAGAAGGGCAAAAGATTTCATGGCGCGAACTGGAAGAACTTCGTTGGAAGGAAAGAAAAACACGAAGTATGGGTTTGATATTAATGCCGTCACGTGCTTTAACTGTGGCGAGAAAGGGCACTTTAAACGTGAGTGCACTCGACCAACAAAACACGGCAATCACAACCCGTTCAGAAACCAGACTAATGCGAATGCCCAACAAGAAAACCGTGAAAGGAGGATGGTGGCAGTGAACAACAATCAGGGACAGCCTGGAGCTACCAATCACAATCGGGCTTTAGCTGTTCAAGCTGATGAAGGATGTGACTGGTCAGTGCAGTTTGGTGATGGTGATCAGGGAAGTGGAACTGCATTGTATGCTAAGGTCATCGAGCAGGTTCATAAAGAAGAATCTTCTGGGAGCGATGACAGTTCTGGTTATTCGGGCAGTTCGGATGAAGAAGGCTCTGTTTCTGGGGATAATCACTCAGAGCCTGATGTGAATGAAGAAGGAGATGATGATATACAGGAGCTATTGAATGAAGCTGATGAGCTTAAATGTCAGAAATCAATTCTGATTAGGAAGGCTGCTGCTACATCAACGGAAATGGAAAAGCTATTCTCTGAAGATGGAGCTTTTTCTTTTCAAACTGCCTTTATGGCAAATGGTTCAGCCTCTACTAGTCAGGTAACTTCTGAACCTCCTGCTCCTGGTATTTGTAAATCATGTGCAGAGATGAAGCTTGAATCAGAAAAGCTTCATAGTCATAATCAGAATTTGGTTATTGAACTGTCAAAATGCCAAGAGGCAAACATGGCTTTAACCCGGAATGAAAAAGAATTTAAATCTGTAATAGAAACATTAAAGAAAAATGTGTCCGAGGTTAACAAAGTAGTTTACCACAAACAAGTTAGTATAAATGAATACATTAACCTTGTGGAAGAAACTAAGAAGCAATTAGCCATTGCCCAATGCAAGCATGATGCGATCAAACAGAAATTGGATAGTTATTCTAACTCCCGATTTGTGCTTGATCACATCATAGACGTTCAACAACTGAAAGGTAACGTGAAAGGTGTAGGGTATAAGGCGTGTCCACCCCCTTTGATGGACAACTATACCAAGATGCCTGATGAAGAAGAAATGCCTCGGTATGAACCCAGTGTGCCTTTGAACTTTGAGGAATTTTCTACTGGCCTAGGGTTCAAACCGGAGAATTCTGAAAATACATCCACAAAGCAACAGGAAGCTTCAACATCCATGAAACAAAGTCCTCCAATCATTGAGGACTGTGATACATCGGATGATGAACCAGAAGTGGATGTGAGTGAACAGGATAACTCACTTAACAAGATGAAAGGAGTTGTCATTCCCATTGAGAATCACATCCTGTGTGATCCTGACACTCATGCCGTTTCATCAGTCGAGAAACAAGTGATAGATCCTGTCAAGGTTGAAAAGAAGGAGGTGTCTACTGTTAAAAGCAGTAATGTGTTGTATACCTTGGTTGGAGATAGTAAAATCTATTCAGATCACGTTTTTCCAATTAAGAATGTAAATAAATCTTTGATTGATAAAGTCTTTGAAGACAATACAAACAAATTTTTGGGAAAAACTCTACCAGGAATTGTGGTAACACAATGTGATCCAATTCCTAAGGCTGAGATTAGGAAACAGTTTGGCAATCAAAAATCTCCAACCACTCAACAACCGACTGCTTCTAAGGGTAAACAACCACAACGAGCTCCAAAGCCAAAGGATAAAGTTGAATCAAAAGGAGCTCGTTACATGAAGAAAGGAAAAGATGTTAAGTTTGTAGCATCAAAAGGTACAGATAAAATTGAGACTTTTGAAAACAAATCAAACACTGATTTTGTACAACAAGTCAAGATTTTGAAACGAAACAGTGATAACAATTACACCCAACATACAAACGGGTGTGATGAAAGAGCAAGTACCTCAGGTTCTACAAGCTCAACATCTGGTAGTCGATCAAGTTCTCCTAAGTCTATTGAAAGGAGAACTTGTTTCAAATGTGGAGAAATTGGGCACATTATCAGAAATTGCCCAAATGCTCCAAAGAAGAAACTTGTTGAGAAAACTCCACCTGAAACAGTTCACCCTCAACGTCGGTCAGTTTCACCTAAACAAGATAAACGAACTGTAAAAGAACAAGAAACTAAACAACGACGTAAGAACATAAAAACTGTTGAAAAAGCTTTAAAATCTGAAGTTAAAACAGTTCAGAAGGAACCAAGAGTGTCACAACCTGTAAAACCAGAATCTTCAAAAACTGGTGGGCACAGACAAACTTGGTTACCTAAGTCGGGTGACAATTCAGGGGGAGCAGTTGTTCTTGAAAACCATCAAGAGATAGAGCTTACGTATCGTGATGCCAAGGGACGACCCAAGACCACTAAGGCTTGGGTCCCCATTCTCAACTGATGTGTTTATTTGACATGTGCAGGATGTTCTAGGAGGAACTATTAATAGTCATTGGATTGTTGATAGTGGAGCATCCAGGCACATGACTGGCGACTTACGGCTCCTGTATGACGTGAGAAATATCAGAGGAGGGTATGTTGCCTTTGCGGGTGATAAAGGAGGGTACATCACTGGAGAAGGAAGTATCTCCAATGGCATCGTGTGCTTTGATAAGATCAATTATGTGAAGCAAATTGATCACAATCTTCTCAGTGTGTCGCAAATCTGCGATAAAAAGTTCTCAGTGATTTTTGATGACGCTGGTTGTTATGTGCTGAAGCCTGGTTTCAAAATTCCACAAGAATCTGGCCAACAGAATGACTGGTCCTTCGCGTGTTACGTGTCACAAGAAGAACCAAAGTCGTGGAAAGAAGCATTGAAAGACAGTGCTTGGGTTGAAGCCATGCAGGAAGAATTACAGCAATTTCACAAGCTGGGTGTTTGGAAGCTGGTTGAAAAGCCTGAGAATTACAAGAAGATTGGCACTCGATGGGTATTCAAATGCAAGAAAGACGACCGTGGAGTGGTAATTCGAAACAAAGCTCGTTTAGTCGTTCAAGGTTTTCGTCAGATAGAGGGTATCGACTACAACGAAGTCTATGCACCAGTTGCACGTCTGGAAGCTATTCGGATCTTTCTGGCTTATGCCTCATTCAAAGGATTCAAGGTTTACCAGATGGACGTCAAAAGTGCATTTCTACATGGTGTGGTTGAAGAAGAGGTATATGTCGAACAGCCTCCTGGTTTTGAAGATCCTGTCCATCCCGATCGGGTTTGGTTGCTCAACAAAGCTCTCTATGGTCTTCATCAAGCGCCACGAGCTTGGTATGCAACCTTATCTACATATCTGTTGGAGAACGGTTTTCGAAGAGGTCTTATCGATTGTACTCTCTTCATCAAAGAACAAGATGGAGATCTTCTTCTGGTACAGGTATATGTTGATGATATTATTTTTGGTTCTACTAATGATGTTTTGTGCAGGAATTTCGAGCGCATCATGCAGGATAAGTTCGAGATGAGTGCTATGGGGGAAATGAATTTCTTTTTGGGCCTACAAGTGCAACAAACGGAGTCTGGGATATTCATCCATCAGACTAAATATGTTGGAGACATCCTGAGCCGGTTCCAGATGTCCGATGCAACGCCCATTGGTACCCCATTGCCAACTAATCATGGAATTACTCCTGACTTGAAGGGTGAACCTGTTAGCCCTTCATACTATCGCGCGATGATCGGATCCCTTATGTACCTCACAGCATCAAGGCCAGATATAATGTACCCAACATGCCTGCTTGCCAGATATCAAGTCAACCCGAAGGCCTCACATCTTGCAGCTGTCAAAAGGATTTTTCGTTATTTGAAGGCTTATCCAGACACCGGTCTGTGGTATCCTAGGGATAATAACTTTGACTTGGTCGCATTCAGTGATTCTGATTTTGGCGGGTGTAAAATCGACGGCAAATCCACAACGGCTGGATGTCAGTTTTTAGGAAATCGCCTAGTCACCTGGCAGTGCAAGAAGCAGACGTGTGTCGCTACATCAACATGCGAAGCTGAATACATTGCTGCCTCAAGTTGTTGTTCACAAGTTCTTTGGATCCAACAACAATTGCGGGACTACGGTTTTGAATTCCTAACTACTCCTATATACGTTGATAGTTCTGCTGCTTTAGATATCACTAAAAATCCTGTGCAGCATTCAAAGACCAAACACATCGAAATCAAATATCACTTCATACGTGATTGCTTTGAGAAAAGGCTAATCGATGTTGTTAAGGTCCACACCGATGACCAACGTGCCGACTTATTTACCAAAGCTTTTGACAAATCTAGATTTGACTTCTTATTATTGGTAAATGGCATTAAGGTCAAGCAAGAGTAAACCAACATCGGAAAATCATTTTTGTAAATATCGTTGTGTGTTTTTAAATTTATCTTAGTTTGTTGATTTTAGGGGGAGTAAATCCAAAAATCGGAAAATACAAAAACATCGAAAAATTTCAAAAACACAAAAACAATAGAAAATCAAAAATGAGTTTCCTTGAGAGCAAAAGAGAAAATGATAGTACATCAGTGGTCTATCCAAACATCTTTAAACCTTAAATGAAAAACGATAAGCAGCTCTATATAAGATGTATCGGTAGGCTCACAATCATTTTAAAGTGTGCAGGGTGATATAAATCTTAATCGACTGAAGACCAGGTGGGAACCATTCATTGGCATATGGTCTTAGTACCGAAATTTCGTTTGATAGATTGCCGAGGTTCTGAGATATTCGGTCTTTATGCTGCTTATCATCTGGGTATCATGGTTGTATCTTTTACCGAAAAATAACGGGGACGCAAGTCTAGATCTTCCATGATACTATGCATACGTGTACATATTGCATACTGCATTCGACCTCAATAAGTGATAAACAATCACATGTCCAAATCAAATAAGTGATAAAATATCACATTTATCCGGGTGTCAAGTTCGTCTCTCTGCTGTACGGAAGTACTGACCTGTTCACGGACTTGCACCTGTGCCCTCATGCATACGAAAATCAAGTTCCTCATCAATAAGTGATTATATCACAAAGGGCTTGTTTTCAATTCAAAATAAGTGAGTATCTCACAATTTATACGGTCAAACAGATGATAATCGGCATACTCACCGGTAAGATGAACTCTCGTGCATACCTTGATACGGGAATGTGTCGTGATGTGGATGAACACCGGTCGGTAAGTATAAATCATACCTTAACGTATCCTCTAAACATGATTACATCTGATAAGTTGAGCTTAAGTGGACAGCAATACCGATAATTGTTATAGGATGCTTATCTTAATGTTAACTAACTGAACAACAAGAGTGTTTTGGCATGACCGTACACTGATATGATTCTCTTACCCTCGAAACTCGCAAAAAGAATGTTTGTATATATTTATTTACTGCTTAACTTTTATTGTTTTCTTTTTAAACAGTTTCGTCGTTTGGTGCATATCAGCACGACATTAGCGGTGATGTCGTTTGATAACACTCAAAGGATTTTAAATTGTTGTCTTTTACGTTCAAAAATAACAAAAAGATTTTAGGCGTGTTTTAATATAAACTTTATAAAAGCCAAAAAGATTTTATTTCTGCTTTATTTTCGATCGTACGATGTTGGAGCTCGAGTCTTCGTTACCTGAAACCTGAACGAAAACCGAATTGACTAAATCTTCATAAACGGTCGAAATTTGCATGTTTTGAAAGTTACCTGAAACTTGAAAAATTTATTAAACTTTCAAACTGTCGGACGGTGTTTGATTGTGACATGGTCATTCGTGTGTCATTTGTTTATACTATGTTCCAAGCAGTTGTTCTCATTACGCGTTTAGATTTCTTGCATGTGCAGATTCTAAAGGCTAGGAGAACATGGTCGATGACAAGCCTTGGAATGAAGACACGACGAGAAGGCACTCAAAAGATGAAGATGATCGAGTTGCCGCTGGCCACCATCAACACCACAAGGATCTCACTTCATAAAGTTAAAGTATTTCACGAGCATAACTCAAGGGGGAGCTTATGTTAAGGGGGAGTTTGTCAACACACTTCCTACATGATACGGGTAGTTTGTTGATACACTCTCTGCTTTCAAGACGTGAAGACTTTGAAGATCCTCCGACATTGAAGACTTGAAAGGACATCAGAGTTTTGGTAACTCGAAGACCAAAGACCGTCGAAGTTCAAGACGTGTCTACAACCATAGAAGATAAAGACAAAGCTACAGCCAAGGGGGAGTTTGTTGGTGCACTTGTGTCTGTACTTTGTCTGTATTCGGTCTGATATAAACAATGTCCTGATTTGTGTTGTAAGTTGACCAAGTCAACCATCCTCCGGATTGACTTGGCCAACAGTTAACATATATTTGATATATGTGTCTGAATCGAAGGATAGCCTCGAAGGATACAACTGATCCTTCGAGGTGCTCGAAAGATATGGTTCGACCATGGTTCGACCATTAGACCTCGAAGGATGATCCTTCGAGGACCATGCTGATCATTCGAGCTTGTTGTCATCGAAAGATGATCCTTCGGACCATCTATCGAATCCTTCGGACAGACCTGTTATGTATGGGTATAAATACCCATGCAGTGTGTTAGTGTTAGATAGATGCACATTTGGAGAGTTAGTGAAACTCTGCTGGAAAACACACACACACACACTTTAGAGAGTTTGCAAACAAGATTGTAAACATTGTGCTTGTAACCGTAAACCTTCATACGTATTAATACAGTGGTGTTAATCGGTGAATTTTGTGTGTTCTTGTGTTTGTTCTTGCATCATCCCGGTTTGCCCGCTAGCTTGGATTCCGCACTCGCTAGTGGGTTAGTATAACAAGGTTTAGGTTTGTTCTCGATCCTCCGAGAAAAGGGACCTACAAAACTAAATACCTGTGGCCATCACTAGAGCACTAGTGATGTTTAATATGCACATGATGAATTTGGGATTTTCGAATTTCTGCTCTATTTTCTGAATCCAACAATTTCGTGCAACTGGTAACCAATTGTTCATGTTTAATGTATAGTTTGTACATACTGTAAATCATAAGATTGGATTAAACTAGAAAGTTTTTGATGGCAAATTGGAAAGTTTGGGACTGTCCAGATATTATTTTACTTGATTTTAATGACTGGTTATGGAAATGAGAAAATGATATATTATTTAACACTAAATTTGATGTGTGGAATGAGGATATTTAATATAACCAGTAGGCCCCATATCAAAAGACTTAGACCTGTTCCTTATTGATGTGTGGAATGAGGATATTTAATATAACCAGTAGGCCCCATATCAAAAGACTTAGGCCTGTTCCTTAAAAACCATTACTAAATGCAAATCCCTGCTCATTCAATAGTAGCTTCCAATAATTCAAAATGGTTGTGCTTACTGAACTTTTTTCAGGATCCCCATCTTCTTCATCAACTCATGATCATAATCATAATCATAATCAGGATTATAGATATGATGTATTTTTAAGTTTTAGAGGTGCTGACACGCGTAATAGGTTCACTGATCACCTCTACAATGCCCTTGTGGATGCTGATATCAACACGTTTCTGGATGATGAAGAGATCGAAACTGGAGAACCACTGAAACGGGAATTGGAGAGTGCGATTAAATCATCTAGGGCTTCTATAATCGTGTTGTCCAAGAATTATGCTTTTTCCACTTGGTGCCTTGATGAACTGGTATCAATCCTTGAGCAAAAGCGGAACTTTAACCAAGTTGTTATCCCTGTTTTCTATGATGTCGAACCAACCAATGTCAGGAAGCAACAAAGCAGCTTCGGGGAAGCAATGGCGAAGCATAGACAAAGGATGGAGGCTGAAACAAATGCTGAGAAAAGATGTCAATGGGGTCAAAAGATGGAGTTATGGAAAAGAGCACTCACACAAGTTGCTGATCTAAAAGGGAAAGATGCAAAGGACAGGTAATCACTTATCTGCATTTCCAGTGGTATAACAAGGCTTATGTAGCATAATATGTTATTTTTATAATCTTTTAAAAATTCATTACGGAGCTAGTCATATTTTGCAAATGAAGCATCAATTAGAATTTATACATCAAATAGACATAAGCCTAATGAACTATACAATCAACTAACATTTATGGAATTTGAAAAGAGTCAAAACAGTCCTCTAATTTTTTTAGAACCTCATGAATTGAGATCTCTTGGTACTGTGGGTTGGGAGAGTTCAGAAATTGACGCCTGTTGGTGTTCCAATCTTCCTTGGCCTTTCCAATCCACATATCTTTTTGGCTAGGGATGAAGAATGCCGCTGTTCCATATATTAAATATTACAAAAACTAGCATAGTTATGTATATGGTTTGGATCTATGACTTTTCACATATTTAGATTAGGTTGTTTAGTATATTTCATATCTGTTCATGTAATCAATTATCAGGAAAGAGTCCGAGTTGATTGAAGAAATCGTAACCGACATCCACCGTAGATTAGGTGTACCGTTAAGTAACACCCTGCCACACCTAATTGGGATGGACCATTACATTAAGTTCATTAGTTCATGGTTGACCGATGGAACTTCTCATACTACCAACATTCTCACAATTGTAGGCATGGGAGGGATTGGTAAGACATCTTTGGCCAAATATGTTTTCCATTTACACTCTATGCATTTCCAAACAAGCAGCTTTATTGAAGGTATCAACATAAGATGTAATGAACAGTTTAATGGATTACCTGATTTACAAAGGCAACTATATAGAGACATTTCAAAAAAAAATTTGTTACAAGTTAATGATGTCTCTATGTACACCTTTAAGATTAAGGATGTGCTAGCCCGTAAAATGGTGTTCATAGTGCTTGATGATATAGATAGTCTCGAGCAGTTGGATGCTTTACTTGGAAACAAAGGTTTACATCCAGAAAGCAAAGTCCTAATTACAACCAAGGATGCATCTTTAACAGAAAGGTGTGCATTATTTGACTTACGAGTTCAACCGAAACATACCAAGGTCATACTTAATGGCCTACGTGAGTCTGAATCACTAGAGCTTTTATGCATTCATGCATTCAAAAGCCAAAAGCCCAAAGAAGGCTACAAAGAGGTTTCAGAAAAGCTAGTGAAGTATTGTGAAGGACATCCATTGGCTCTTGAAGTTTTGGGCAAGTCTCTTCGTAAACGTGACAATGTAGATGAATGGCAGTATTACATAGAAGGGCTTAAAAAAGAACCTCATTCCCGTATAAAAAAGGCATTGCAGATGAGCATTGACTCTTTGCCATTTGAAAATGATAAGGAGCTGCTTAAGCATATTGCTTGTTTTTTTGTGGGAGCAGATAGAGATTTGGCTGAAACCATATTAAATGCATGTGATATGAACGCAAGATCCGGGATTACAAACCTCATTGACAAATGCCTTCTTAGTATCAAACCAAATAATATGTTGATGATGCATCAATTAGTTCAAGAGATGGGAAGAGATTTAGTACGTGAAGAATCACCTCACAAGCCATGGAAGCGAAGTCGATTATGGCGTGATGAGGAGTCATATAAAGTGTTGAAACAAAAAAAAGGTAAGAGACCATGCCGTTTTAGTAGTTATGCAGGTTCTAATATATTTTTTTCTACACACATGTATGCAACCTTTCTATTTTTGTTTGTGTTATCTTTCATCTTAGGGTAAGGGAAATATTTTAGGTCTGAGCCTTGACATGAGAAGGCTTAACAAAAAGAAGTTACATGAGCTGAAAACAGACTCATTGAGAAAGATGGATAATCTAATGCTACTACAACTCAATTATGTGAAATTAAATGGGAGCTTCCAAAAATTTCCAGAAGATTTAAGATGGCTTTGTATGCATGGGTTCCCTTTAAAGTTTATACCTTCAAACTTGCCGATGGAGAATCTGGTTGTTCTCAACTTGTCATATAGCAATATTGAATCATTTGGCATGCATCAGAGTAACCCACAACAACTTGAAAGTAACAAAAAGGTAACACACTAGATATTTGTGTATGGTCAATAATCAACTTAAATAAATTTATATTGTGTTGAGTGTACTTTTGAAGGTTTACAAAAATTGGATAATTCAAAGTCACACTCAGGTTTAGGCATACGACCAAACACACACAATTGTTTAGTATTCTTTTAGACCTTTAAAACCTAAAAGTCCATTGTATAAAGTGCAAACAAAGTTGATTAGAGGGAATAAACCATTGATTTTGGTGGTTAATTTGGTTGGTGGTGGGAACACTGTTGGCAACTGACTACAATGCATATTCTTTAGGTTTCAAAGTGTCGACTCGGACTCCACAAGGGGGCTGCGGCCTCCTTGGCCCTCGGCATTTTTCATGTCCATATCAAATTAGCTATCTCCTAAGTCGTATTAAATATTAGGTTGAAATTTTAGTCTTGTGTAGATCTCAATCACATAAGATGATTGTAACACTAGTTAAATCATCAACATACGGATACTTTTATTATTCTTTCACATTAGTAAATGCAATTTCTTACCTTTTTAATTTATCTCCATTTCAGGATTTGGTGGAATCATGCTCAAACGACACACCATTGCTTGGATCGTTGAAGATTCTTGACCTAAGTTTCTGTAAACAACTTCTTGGTTTGGGTGGTTTTTTCGATCTCCCTGCACTTGAGAAGTTAATAGTTAGAAACTGTACCAGTTTGATTGAGGTGTGTGAATCAGTTGAGGAATGTATTGAACTTGTCTACATTGATCTTAGTTACTGCTACAATCTTAAAAAGCTTCCCATATCCCTAGGCAAGTTAAAGAAGGTTAAAACACTATTGTTAGATGGTTGTAATTCCAACGAATCTCGAATCAAGATGTGGGATATGAAATCATCAGATATTAGCATAATCTCAGAAACCCCTTTGTCAGTTATGGAGTCCATACCAAGTGATTTGAAGTTCTTTGCAACTTCTTTGCCGAGTTCCTTAATAATCTTGTCACTTGCCGGTACTAATCTGTCTGACGAATCCTTTCCCATGGACTTCAGTTGCCTATCCATGCTAAAGGAATTACGTCTAGATAATAATCCAATTGTTTCAATGCTCCATATTGTGAGAAGCCTTCCTAGGCTCGAGAAACTTAGTATGGAAAACTGTGAACGGCTGATATCAATTGCGCATCCTCCATGTACACTAAAAGTATTATCAATCAAATCATATAGCAGTTCCTTAACAGATTATAAGAATTCATTAAGGAAAATTATATTTGACCCAGAAATGTCCCCACTCAACTTATTAGGAGCTTCAAAATTATTATCACCGACGTCATTTGAAATTGATGGCATGATCAAAATCCAACCTATGGCAGGTGTTGAGAAAAATCTATTACATAGATTGGGCTGGAAAAATTTAGAGTTCACTAGAGAAAGGCGTTTGGGGACATACACCACTAGAGGATCAGAAGGATCTCAAACCCAGGTTTCTTTTAATTTATTTTCTCGAGTAAATGTGTTATTTATTCTGATTAATCTTATATTTCGCAGATGTATTATGAATTTGGAATATTCAGCACATTTTTTGAGGGGAAAGAAATGCCGAATTGGATTAGGCGTAGAAGCAAGGGCCCATCAATATCCTTTACCATCCCATCGTCTCCTAAGAAGGTCCATGGTTTGAATTTTTGTTCTGTGCTGACGCTTCTATCTTTGTATAGAACTCGGTTTTTTGTGTTGCCAAAGATCAAAATCAGTAATATTACAAAAAACCGCACCTGGATTTATGATCATTATATTGAAAGAGTCAAGTTAGATGGAAAGTGTTTAACTTTGTTAAGCCATTGGATGTTTGGGCCGGATGAGATGAAAGGTGGTGACCAGATTGCTATTACTGTAATAAGTCAATCTGATTATCAACTTATAAAGAGTTGTGGGGTGAGGCTTGTGTATGATGATGAAACCATTGAGGAAGAAGATGTCTTGGGTTATTACAAGTCATGGAATCACATCATTGGTGGAGATCTCTCTAGTTTTCAATTAACCACAGGAGAATACATCCTAGATAACTTGCAATACATGCAGGATACCAATAAATCATATTCGTGCTATCCTCCTTTTACAAATGATGATCCCAGTTACAAAGGTACATGTTTTTATTAATAAAATATAGTGAAGTGTTACATTTTGTAATAACATAGCTAAGAGAGACACAATTGTGAGATTTTGTAATAACATAGTAACTTAATATATACAACTCTTTTTTTTTTCTTTTTTGTTTTCACAGAAGACAGAGTCTGGTTTAAAGCTTTCTCCCAAAAGAGGTTTGAATAAAAGTGGCTGCAACAAAATTTCAATCACTTACATGATCACAAGTGGATACGCCTCGTTTGAAATATTTCAATAATGCCATCAAAGTTTTTGAGAATTTGTTATTGAACGTTGCTTTTATAATAAGGACTGTTTTCTAGACAACCCAAATGATTGTTCAAGACCGGAAGTAATTACTGAAGAACGATGTTAATCAAGTCCATCCGAGTACAAGAAACGGCTTTCGGGCCGGTAACGTTTATTTATTGTTTTAGTTTATTATGGGTCAAAACAATAGTGTTTATGTTTTTATGTGTTTGGGCCGTAGGCCAAGTGTAATGGGTCGAACAAAACATTAAGTCCAGTAGGTTATGTATCGATTAGAACATGCGGGTATGGGCCGATGTTTTTGAACCGGCACGTCCACATTCACTAACTGCCGAAGCGGTTATCAAGGGATCGACATATCCCTTAGTTTGAAACGTCGCGACTGTGGAAGACGTGCCTGTTCACACATATAAAAACCGGCTGCAAATCCCCATTGTTCAATGGTTCAATTAGTTATTCAAGTTTGTGTAATTACAAGTTATTGTTATTCAAGTTCAAGTTCGTTACAAGTTTGTATTCGGTTAGTTTTCATTATCATTCACAAGTTAGTTTTGTTCGATTCATGATGATGCACTGTGATTATTGTGGGTTGTTTGAAAACGATTGTGTGTGCGGTCACAACACCGTCCGTTCCGAATGGTCCTGGGTTTCCGATGACGATGATACCAACATTGGTATCAGAGCCAAAGGTTTAACAGGAAGCGGAAGGAGTTGTGATCAAGATGGGAACCGGGTTTGTGGAAACAAAGGAAAATCGGTGGAAACCGATTATGGTGAGGATGATATTGTTCGTAGTGGAAAGTGCGGCCGGGTGGCGGAAGAGGATGAGTACGCGCAGGGGAAGCCAACCATGCGAACCGGGAAATCACCAACGAAGAAGTTTCCATAGAAAGTGTTTCAAAAGGGTTTCGTGAAGAAGTCCGGTAAAAAATCAAATGCACCAGTGGGTAGGCCGAGGAAACCGGGGGTTCGGTGTTTCAAATGCAAGGAATTTGGCCATATCGCATCAATTTGCCCAAGTAAGTACATCAAGGAATTTGGCCATATCGTTACCAATTGAAAGTGATTATATTGTAAAAGATACTTGCGGGGGCAAATGGGATTCAATATGGATTGTTGATCCCACGTTCAAAACACATATGACGGGAAACCGGAATATGTTTAAATGTTTCAAGAGACACTTCGGGGTTGTGACAAACGAAAGTAGGAAAGACTTTTCGTTTGTGCATGGAATAGGAGAAGTGAGAGTGCCGGTGGACGGCAAAGACAAGACGATCTCGTGCGTAAGTTATGCACCAAGTCTAGACAAGAATGTTCTAAGTCTAGAACAACTCTTGTTTCAAGGGATAGAAACGGTCACCATGGGAGAAACGTGTGTTTTAAAGAAAATGTTTGGTTGTCGGTCGAAAGGGTTCGACATCTACGAAGACAAGTCGGAAGTCGACTTGGAACAAGATTATCTAAATGCGTTCTACGATAATCTTGGCGTTGATAATGGCTACAAGAAGGAAAAGAAAGAATTCCAAGAGTGTTTGGGTGATTATTATGAAAGGGAATTCGAGAAAGCGAAAAACAAGAAGAAAGTGTACGGTGAACACTCAAAGGCTAGAAAGAAAGAAGTTGTGTATTCCAAGAAAGCGAAAAAGGCACTATTGATTTACATTGAAGGCGAGAAAGATAACCCGCGTCAATCAAGAGAAACGCTTCGGGAACGGGCGTTAATTCTCTCTCAACTCGAGGAGGACGTCATTGAAAGAAACATGATTATGGAAAGTTGTGTGGAACCGGGAGATCTTATTACATTGCAGGAGGAAATAAAGAAACACCAAAAATTCTTCGATGCACCGTTCGAAGAAGTCTTGGTTTGGTTCATTACGGATTTTCTCGGGATTGTATGTGAGAAAGCAATGCCGCCAGAATTAATCGATGGCCGAGACCTTAGTCTCATATTGTTGCACCGCATCGTGAAGCACAACGGTGGGTTCAAAGAAGTGATGGAGAAAAATATGTGGGACGTGATTGCGGCCAAGTACGGTTACGAACCGGATGATGCTTACGAGGTAAAAGTCGCCTACATCTATTACTTCGAATTAGTCGAGTGGTATTTCGACTAAATGAAGAAGGAGCATGAAAGAAAGGAAGATGGCATAGCTAGAAATTCAAGTAACAATTGCGGTTGGCTCGACGAATCAAGCGATGACGACGTGGTGGTCAAGATCGAGGTCACCAACAATCGCAAGGAGTGATCGCGGCCGGAGACTCGGATGTTCTTGCTTAGGGCGGTGAATGAAGAACGATGTTAATCAAGTCCATCCGAGTACAAGAAACGGCTTTCGGGCCGGTAACGTTTATTTATTGTTTTAGTTTATTATGGGTCAAAACAATAGTGTTTATGTTTTTATGTGTTTGGGCCGTAGGCCAAGTGTAATGGGTCGAACAAAACATTAAGTCCAGTAGGTTATGTATCGATTAGAACATGCGGGTATGGGCCGATGTTTTTGAACCGGCACGTCCACATTCACTAACTGCCGAAGCGGTTATCAAGGGATCGACATATCCCTTAGTTTGAGACGTCGCGACTGTGGAAGACGTGCCTGTTCACACGTATAAAAATCGGCTGCAAATCCCCATTGTTCAATGGTTCAATTAGTTATTCAAGTTTGTGTAATTACAAGTTATTGTTATTCAAGTTCAAGTTCGTTACAAGTTTGTATTCGGTTAGTTTTCATTATCATTCACAAGTTAGTTTTGTTCGATTCATGATGATGCACTGTGATTATTGTGGGTTGTTTGAAAACGATTGTGTGTGCGGTCACAACACCGTCCGTTCTGAATGGTCCTGGGTTTCCGATGATGATGATACCAACAATTACAGCTGTCTTTATTTTCACACCATGAAATTAGACACAGGCTATTATCATTTAGGGCATACCATGCACATCTGTAGAAAAAATAAATGTACTCCATGCTTAAACATTTCCAAGCCACCTCATGAATAAATCTAACAAATGGAATATCCTACTATGAACCAATAGTGTTTGTTTTGCCAACATACAGCTCACGCGTTTGTTTGTTGTCTAGTGTAGGGTTTTCACGAGGTCACCCATCCTAAAACTTCTCCGAGCCAAACATGCTTAATAGTGAATCTTTTTTTGTAAATGACGATGTGTGACTAGCCTAAGATGTCACGCCATCCCGAGTAATTTCTCTTAATATATAGATAGATCTCTTAATGTGTTTTGTTAGTTAATAATGTATTGATTGAATGACTTAATAAGATATGTGGTACAAATTATATAGACAAAGAACTTACACTTAGGTACCCTAAAGTATACGAACATAAAAAAATATATATTATCTAACATCCCCCTCAAGCTGAACGGTGAAGGACCAATACGAAGCATTTGGCGGAAAACGTTGAATTGAGAAATTGGAAGACTTTTTGTAAAAATGACAGCCACCTGAAGCTTGGTTGGAATAAATTTAGTAGCCAATTTTCCTGCAGCCACGGGTTCTTGTAAAAAGTGATAATTAAGGTCGATGTGTTTGGCCCGTTTATGAGAGACAGGGTTCTAAGTAAGAAAAATGGCAATTTGATTGTCACACAGAATAGTTGGTCTGTCCGGAGGTAAGGCATGAAGTTCCTGAAGAAGATAAGTTAACCAAATGATTTCAGCATCAGTGTTGGCCATGGCTCTGTACTCAGACTCACAACTAGATCTGGCAACCATTGGTTGCTTCTTAGCACTCCAAGAAATGAGATTCCCCCCCCCCCCCAAATAGAATATCCATAAGTAGAACGTCAAGTTTCCAAGAAGCAAGCCCAATCAGTATCAGAGTAGCCTTGCAAGGATGTGTGAGAGGGACGACTGTAGTGTAATCCAAACGCAAGTGTCCCTTGAGGTAGCCAAGAATTCTTTTTACTTCATGAAAATGAGCAATAATTGGAGCATGA
Source organism: Helianthus annuus (assembly GCF_002127325.2). NCBI lineage: Eukaryota > Viridiplantae > Streptophyta > Magnoliopsida > Asterales > Asteraceae > Helianthus > Helianthus annuus. Next base: position 95,807,787 of record NC_035433.2, read on the forward strand.
AGAAATTGACTGACTTGATTTACTGTGTAGGCGATGTCAGCTCTCGTGATCACCAAGTATTCGAGAGCACCTACTATGGAACGATAATGAGTAGCATCTGGAAACAAATCACCAGAAGAAACAAAAGAGACATTGCTGCTTAAGGGTGTTGGTGCAGGTTGCGCATCCAACATCTTAGCACGAGTTAAAATATCCAAAGTATACTTAGATGGATTTAAAAAAAGAAAATTTTGAGTGTAGGTAACCTCCAATCCCAAAAAGTAGTTGAGTTTCCCAAGATCCTTAATGGAAAATTCCTTATGTAGGCGAGTGATGAACGAGCATATGGTAGATAGTTGATTACCAGTTAAGATAAGATGAGATCATCAACATATACGAGAAGGTACATGATACAAGAATCTTGTTTGTAAATAAATAACGATGGATCCACTCTACTGCATTGAAAGCCAAAATTTGTGAGAAACAAGCTTAGGCGTTTATGAAACCATGCCCTGGGAGCTTGTTTTAGGCCATATATAGCTTTATGCAATTCGTAAACATGAGAGGGATATTAAGGATAAACAAAGCCCAAAGGTTGATCCATATAGACATTTTGAGTGAGTTGTCCATGTAAGAAAGCGTTGCTGACATCTAATTGATGAAGATTCCACCTGTTTATAATCACAAGAGCAAGAACCGTGTGCACCGTGGCATCTTTTACAACTAGACTGAAGGTATGAGAATAGTCAAGTCTTGGAAATTGCGTGAAGCCTTGAGCAACAAATCTTGCCTTATAACGCTCGATAGACCCATCCGAACGAAATTCCATTCTAAAAAGCCACTTTGAACCGACAACATTTGCATGAGATGGTCGTGGAACAAGGGTCCAAGTTTGATTTTTATGAAGACCATGAAACTCAGTTTCCATGGCATGAATCCATTTTTTATATTTAGATACAACATGATAGGTGTTAGTGTCGGCCGTGGCGAATAAAGAATGATAAAAAGGAGTCGTCTTTGTGTGAGCTTAGTCAACACGATGACGTGGTTTAAAAATCCCAGCTTTTGCGCGAGTAATCATGGGGTGGGAAGGGAGAGGTGGGGGTATTGATATGTTGGGCGTATCGGGCTATACGGAGTCAGATGATGATAGGGATTGGGTTGATAAACTTGGTGATGATGGTATAGAATCGGTCGATGTTGTGCTGGAGTATAATGGGCCGTGGGATGGGGTAGCCGGTGGGCTTTGACTTGTGTTAGTGGCTGGGTTTTGGTGTGTGAGTGTGTGAGGGTCAATAGGAGCAACGGGTGGGCAATGAGATTGGGCCGTAGGTGGTATGGGACTGGTGGGGTCGGGTAAAAATGGGATATTAGTGATAGTAGTTTCTATTGACTTTGGTGTGTGTAAGTTAGGAACAATGGTAGATGAGTATGAATTAGATGAAATATTATTCACCAAAGAGTCCGAAGCAGTGTCTAAAAATGTGGACACCTCAAGCGTATTAATTGGTGATGCATTGTTTGTGTTATCTAGTGGATAATGATGCTCGTCAAAGCGTGCATGTCGAGTGATGTAAACACGGGAGGTGCACGGATCGAAACATCGATACCCTTTGTACTTGGAATAATACGCAATAGAGATGCATGGGATGCTCCTTGGAGACAATTGGTTCGGAGCATAATCACGGAGAAATGGGAAAACCCGACAACCAACGGTCGAAAAGACGAATAATTTGGTTTTTTTATATAACATTTCAAAGGGTGACCTCCCATTGAGTAATGGTGTTGGTAAACGATTTGTTATAAACACGGCAGATGAGAAGGCATCAACCCAATATTGCACGGGTAACTTGGCATGAAATAACATTGCTAAACTGGTTTCAACAACATGCCTATGTTTCCGTTCAACCCGACCGTTTGTTGTGGTGTGTAGGGACACGACATACGGTGAAACGTGCCATTTTGTTCAAACATTTTCCGAACACGATTACTAGTAAACTCCAGGCCGCCATCGGTTTGGAAATTTTTTATCTTAGTGGAAAATTGATTTTGAACAAATGGTATAAAGATAGATAAGGCCTCAAAAAATCCGACTTGGCCCGCAATGGATATAACCAGGTAAAACAGAAATAATCATCAATAAAGGCAACATAGTATGAAAAATTATCAACCAATTTTATTGGAGATGGCCCCCATAAGTCATAGTGTATTAGATCCAACGGTGACAAAGACCGTTTATTATTAATAACGAAAGATTATCTTTTAGATTTGGAAAGTTCACACGGGGAACAAAGACCTGGTTTAGGTAAAACAGAAGTAAACGATAAACATCCATTATTTTTAAGTAAGGTAATGAAATCAAAATTGACATGCCTAAGTCGGGAATGCGATAGCTCAAACAAAGCTTTTGGACATGAATGAGTTGTCATGAGAGCTTCATGTGTGTTGCGAAGAACGTAAAGGCCGTCTTCATGGCTACCTCGGGCCCGAATTTGCTTGGTTCGACGATCCTGAATGTAAAAATATGGGTGAGAAAAAATGACATCAACAAGGTTATCTTCAGTTAAATTACCAATGGAAAGAAGATTTTTCGTGAGATTTGTACCACCAAAACATTGTCGAAAGAATCTAAGCCGTTTTCGAAGAATCCAAGCCGTTTAGGCTGTGGAGCTTCTCTGGCGAAGTTCCGACCGTTTTCCGGCGAAGCCGTTTTGGGTTTTTCTTTCCGTGCATGTTTAGATCGGGCTATTAGGAACCATTCTACAAGTTTTCAAGACTTTTTATTTTCCGGCTGTGACACCTGAGTCACTACAGCCATCATACAAATACCAAACCAATGAAATATTGTATTTCATACTTGGGATTTGTATAAATATGTGTATCATTTGCACATATCAATTCTTGTTCAATTTCGAGCTCTAAATCGCTTTCTGGAAGGTTATACGCGAACTGATGCGTAAACGTAAACAGTTTAACGCGACAAACATTCCGGAATAGTGGCATAGGCTTAACGTACCTTAAATAACCTTTACATAACTTAGAAATAAGTTTTGGATGGTTTGGTGTGTCGAAATCAAGTTTATTCGCTTACAGGGACTAATTTCGACAAACTGCGAAAGTATGCCGATTCGTACTATAACGAACATTCCGGAACATGATCATAAGTTAAACATGCCCTAAATATCCTTTACATAGCTTAGAAATAGGCTTTGAGGTGTTTGGTGCACAAAAATAAACTTATTTGATCAACAGGGACTAAAAGCGTCAAAAAGAGCATAAGTTTGCATTTTCGTGCATATCTTACGTTCTAAATATATCCGGACATCCAAAAATTTATGTAATCATTAAAATATTTTATTTTAATGATTACCATGATAAAATCCCATTCGTCGCGTAATTTGGATCGTTTTTCGCGTCCGTTCGTGTTTCGTCGTAATTAACCGAACAACGCAACCGTACGACCAAACGAACCGACATCCGACATATTTTTGAGCATATTTTAAGTTCCCTATACTTTAACATCCTTTTAGAGCCTTGAAAATGGGTTAACGGGGTTTAAACGCATCGAACATGGCTTAAAAGTGTTGCATGGTCCATTTTGGCAAAGTTTCTGGATCTGGCTAGTGGTGGCGTCGCGCCACAGCCTAATGGCTGTGCTGTGGCGGCATGCCACAACCTCATCTGGGCAGAAAAAAATCAGTTTCAGCAACAGCAGGCCTATTTTTGACAGCCGGTTGTTTTTCAGGGCTTTTATGTAACATTCTCAATACCATGAGCTAGTTTTGGATACCCATAGAATTGTAAAACAATGTGCCACACATGGATGGTTTTGAGTTCCCCATGTTTTGTAAACCATGGGTGACACATGGAAGGTCAAGATCGAAGCTCGTTTATCGATGAACAATCCTAATGGTTCTTGATTTTCTATAAATACCCAACCCCATTTAATTCCAAACCCATACCTTGATCTGAAATTTCTCTAAGTTGAAGCTCAAAGCTTCATACCTGAGAATTTTTGGATCAAATCTCCTAGCTTGGACCTTTTGTAAGTATTCTTTCATACTTTTATGCGTTTTTTAGCGTAAAAGTGAAACTGTGTTTGACTTTCTGCTTTGACCAGGTTATGGTCAACACGAAGTTCGTTTGAACTTCGCAACGTGAGCGTAATCACGATGGTTATAGTCCCTAGTGACTATACCTACTGATTACCACGTTGATTAGGTGTAGTGACGAGTCATGGTTTCGGTCAAAATGCGCGTTTTTGCGTATTTTGCAACCAAACTATTCTTGGGTATCAAAACCCTTTGTTTTGATATCAAACTTGTTTTCTAACTTCGTTAAACATGTTTTAACATGTTTAACTCGTCACTTTAGGTTTAGTGCTTATATAGGGTCGTAAGGTAAGCAGTCAAAACAACCGCTTAGACTTTCGAACATGACCCGTTTGGTCGATCATTAGGATTCGACCAAACATATTTTGTGATCATAGTTGTATAGGGAATAACCTTTCGAGGTTATACCTTATGGTCACTACGTTTAGTTAGTTGTATGATAGGTAGTTTATATGTCTTAGGAAAATGACCAAAATGCCCTTTTTACGCATAAATTCATTTTAAGCATATGTAACCTAAATTTTTACATCTAAACTGATTAGGAAACATTATTAGACATGTTAAGGCATATAATACTAGTCATAGGACTAGTTAGGCGGTCCGAACGTGTTTTACACGAACGACGCGTTAAAGTAGCGTAAGCTACCTAAACGGGTCGTAATGGGTCGTAAGCACTTAGGTTAGGTTTCGATTTAGTATGTAGGCTTTGTTAAACCATATTACATGAGTCCCCATACTCATTTGGTTTACGAAACCTCATTCTATCCGATCTTCCGATTTGGGTCCGGTTTATTTACATAGTTACCTATATTAGGTGCCGTATGATTCCGTGATCCCTCTAGCTTTGCTTGGTTGTTATTCAAGACTTCTAAGCAATCTCAAGTGAGTACATAGTCCCCTCTTTTACTGTTTTCAAATGTTTTGGGGTGAAACATGTGTGCTTAGTTGTTATTTTCATGATTTCAAAGTATAAATTGATTATACATGCTAAGTACATATCTTTTGACAAACTGAATGATTATTTATGTTTTAAACACTAATTTTCAAAGATTATAAAATAAATTATTGGGTTGTACTTATTTTATACATTCACCAAACCGATTGGTAGTATGATATAGCGCTATAGGATTAGACACCCCATTCCTTTTGTATGGAATTTAAGAAGCCAATCTTTATCCAAATAGAGATTGCCTTTGTGGTATTTCTATAGTCTCTAAGGTGTAGTTTGATACACTAAGGCTTGAATGAATTCTAAATCAATTTTTTTTTGTATATTTTGTTATACTTCCAAAGTATGGTTTGATATGCTCTCATATGTGATATTGATTACCAAGGTATATTTGATATACTATGTACAAAACTAACATATATTTTGTTAATTAATAAAACATAGTTTAATATGTTATTTATAAAACCAAAGCATAGTTTAATATGTTATTTATAAAACCAAGGTATACTTATGATATACTACTGAAAACTATTATTTTGATAACTAAAGTATAATTGATATACTATCTGTTTAACTATTTTGGAACTAAAATATATTTTAATATATATTACTTATTCGACTTTCTTAAAACCAAGGTATATTTTTATATATACTACAAACCTTTTTATCAAAACATTGTTTTACAAACAACATATTTGTCACACCCCGACCACGTAAAACAACAAAACGTGGCGGAAACGTCGGGGAGTGTTGTAACAGAATCATTGTTTCACAACCATGGATTAAACAGTTTCGTTTTATTGAATTAAATGTATTACATTATATTGGAATTAGAAACAAAACATGAACATATAGACTTCCATTGTTATTAAGTCACTAAGGCCTTGTCCATTCCTATGTGAGCATACACCCATATCATCACCAAACACCATCAACTATTGTACCTGAAACACATGTGAAAATACATCTGCATAAAAATGCCGGCGAGTACATAGGTTTTATGTGAGTGTCAGATTCATGGCTCGTTTTACATGTTGCAATACTTATTTAAAAACAAGCCTTATTTTGAAAAGTATAGTATTGCGACATAATTAACCAACTCAAATCAAGTTGGATATGATTTATAAAATCTCGTAGCCATGATTCTTAACTCCAAAACATTTGTTTTATGAAATCAAATTGTAAAACATATCGTAGAAAACTCGTTAACAAAACTCGTATGGTTTATATTATTCAGAAAACATCATTGTGTGACATCGTTTCAAAATCGTTTACCTAAGTGATCTAGATAACGCAACGATATATAATGTGTTAAAAGCACTTATATATAGGAAGTACCAGCGGCGTATCCACCATGCTTTTAACACATTACACCCGCCCCGTTACCTAATCACTTCCCTAACCCAATGGTTCAACCAGTTACAAATGGTTCACATAAATCAAATGGTTACAAATGGTTCACATCAATCAAATGATTACAAATTGTTCACATACATCCAACGATTACAAATGGTTCTCATACATCCCATGATTTCAAATGGTTCCCATACATCGAATGGTTACAAATGGTTCACATGCATCGAGTGGTTACAAATGGTTCTCATAAAACAAAGGTTACAAATGGTTCAAACAGTTCAAAATGTAAAACAATGGGCTAGCATGTTATGTGAACATGCATAGCAAAACATAATGAAATCATGTACTAATAGTGTACTAATGAACATAGAATGTATATGATATGAAAACATGGAAAACGCGAAAGTAACAAGTAGGCACATGTGTTTCACCCCAAAACAGTTTGAAAACAGTAAAAGATGGGACTATGTACTCACTTGAGGGTGCTTAGAAGTCTTGAACAACAACCAAGCAGAGCTAGAGGGATCACGGAAATCAAACGGCACCTAATATAGGTATCTATGTTAATAACCGGACCTAAATCGGAGGATCGGGTAAAATGTGGTTTCGTAAACCAAATGAGTATAGGAACTCATGTAATATGGTTTAACAAGCTCACATTCTAAAACGAAACCTATGCTAAGTGCTTACGACCCATTACGACTCGTTAAGATAGCTTACGCCACTTTAACGCGTCGTTCGCGTAAAACGCGTTTGGAACGCCTAACTAGTCCTGTGACAAGTATTATTTGCCTTGACATGTCTAATAATGTTGGCTAATCAGTTTAGATGTCAAAATTTAGGTTACATATGCTTAAAATGAGTTTATGCGTAAAAAGGGCATTTTGGTCATTTACCTAAGGCATATAAACTACCTATCATACAACTACTTAAACGAAGTGACCATAAGGTATAACCACGGAAGGTTATTCCCTATACAACTATGGTCACCTAATGTGTTTGGTCGGATCCTAATGATCGACCAAACGGATCGGGTTCGAAAGTATAAGCGATTGTTTAGATCGCTTAACTTACGACCCTATATAAGCACAATTCTAAAAGGGACGAGTTAAACATCTTAAAAACATGTTTAACGAGGTTTGAAAACAAGTTTGATATCAAGACAAATGGTCTTGATACTCAAAAGTAGTTTGGTTACAAAATACGCAAGAATACGCATTTTGGCCGAAACTACGACTCGTCACTAAGCCTAGATAACGTGGTAATCAGTAGGTATAGTCACTAGGGACTATAACCATCGTGATTACGCTCACGTTATGAAGTTCAAATGAACTTCGCATTGACCATAAACTGGTCAATGCAGAAAGTCAAACGCTGTTTGACTTTCATGCTCGAAAGGCGATAAAAGAACGAAAGAATACTTACAAAGGGTCCAAGCAAGGTAATCATGATTCAATTTGCTCAGGTATGAGGTGCTAAGCCCCAACTTAGAGCAAAAGGAATCAGATTTGTGAATTGCAAGGAATGGATGTGGGGGTATTTATAGATTTAGCACAACCGTTAAGATCGTTCCTCGTAAAACGTGATTCGATCTCAACCGTACATGTTCACCCATGGTTTTGTAAAACCATGGGCACCTTAGAATGGCCCCTGGTTTGCTAAAATACCATTGGTATGAGTGTATAACAGCTAAAACAGCTGGAAACAGCAAGAAAAATCAGTTTTACAGGTCTGACAGTTTTAGGCGGGCCGCGTAAGATTTAATGGGGGCTTACGCGGGCCGCCTGAACTTCATAGTTCAGCAACAGTTTCATATATTTGTAGTTTTGGTCCCTGCAAGTGTTTAAGCCCCATTTTGACCCATTTAAGGCCCGTTAAGCCATTTTCAAGGCCCTACAATCATGCCTAAACATGAGGGACATGAAACATGCTCAAAAATATGTCGGATGTCGGTTCATTTGGCCGTATGATTGCGTTGTTCGGTTAATTACGACGGAAGTCGTAACGAACGCAAAAACGATCCAAATTAAGCGACGAATGGAATTTTATCATGCTGAACACTAAAACAAAATATTTTAATGCTTACATAAATTTTTGGATGTCCGGATATATTCAGAACGTAACATATGCGCGAAAATGCAAACTTATGCACTTTTTGACGCTTTTAGTCCCTATTGATCAAGAAAGTTTATTTTTGCGCACCAAATGCCTCAAAGCCTATTTCTAAGCTATGTAAAGGATATTTAGGGCATATTTAACTTATGATCATGTTCTGGAATGTTTGTTACAGTACAATTCGGCATACTTTCACAGTTTGTCGAAATTAGTCCCTGTAAGCGAATAAAGTTGATTTCGACACACCAAAACTTATTTCTAAGTAATGTAAAGGTTATTTAAGGTATGTTAAGCCTATGTCACTGTTCTGGAGTGTTTGTTGCATTAAACTGGTTATATTTACGCATCAGTGCGCGTATAACCTTCCAGAAAGCGATTTAAGCTTGAAATCGAACATGAATTGATATGTGCAAACGATACACATATTTTTTACAAATCCCAAGTATGAAACACAATATTTCATTAATTTGGTATTTGTTTAATGGTCGTAGAGACACAGGTGTCACAGTCTCCCCTACTTTGGGAAATTTCGTCCCGAAATTTATTCGTAGGAGTCTGTCTGTGACGCCGTGTTAAATAATTGTCTTGCATGGAATTTAGGGTGTTTATCTATTTACGTAGAATAACCCATCAAAGATATGCAAGGCATAATCCTGCTATTTCTCCCAATGGACATTTTTCAGAAACGAAAAATGAACGGAGTTATTTTCAACAGGCAGTCTTCAGAAAATGGAAAATAAAGGAATAAACAAAAGGATATTCATTTCCCTCGATGGGTATTCTTCGGAAACAAAAATGAACGGAATAAGTCATTTTCCTCAATGGGTATTCTTCAGAAATGGAAATGAAGGAAAAATCAAGGATATTCATTTCCCTCGATGGATATTCTTTAGAAATGAAAATGAACGGAATGAGTCATTTTCCACAATGGGTTTTCTTCAGAAACGGAAAGGAAGGAAAAATCAAGGATATTCAGTTCCCTCGATGGATATTCTTCAGAAAGGAAAATGAACGGAATGAGTTATTTTCCATAATGGGTTTTTTTTCAGAAACGGAAATGAAGGAAAAATCAAGGATATTCATTTCCCTCGATGGATATTCTTCAGAAACGAAAATGAACGGAATGAGTCATTTTCCACAATGGGTTTTTCTTCAGAAATGGAAATGAAGGAAAAATCAAGGATATTCATTTCCTTCAATGGATATTCTTGAGAAATGAAAATGAACGGAATGAGTAAGTTTCCACAATGGGTTTTCTCCAGAAACGGAAATGATGGAAAAATCAAGGATATTCATTTCCCTCGATGGATATTCTTCAGAAACGAAAATGAACGGAATGAGTCATTTTCCACAATGGGGTTTCTTCAGAAACGGAAATGAAGGAAAAATCAAGGATATTCATTTCCCTCGATGGATATTCTTCAGTAACGAAAATGAACAGAATGAGTCATTTTCCACAATGGGTTTTCTTCAGAAATGGAAATGAAGGAAAAATCAAGGATATTCATTTCCCTTGAGGGATATTCTTCAGAAATGAAAATGAACGGAATGAGTCATTTTCCACAATGGGTTTTCTTCAGAAACGGAAATGAATAGAGTTAACTCTAGACACATGACAAAACTTGCTGTGGTTTCTGTGCACTAAATTCTATAATTATGTACGCGTCCATAATAATTCCTTGCACAATCCGCACACTGCATTTCATAATGTGTAGGGGAAGAAAATCAAACCTGTGATGAGTGTGACTAGACTACCATAGGGTCCTTTTAATTAGATCGACAAATGATCTCTTTAATTAAACCACCAAGGAGTCTTTTCAGCTATATCATCACATGATATTCCTAACCAGATTTTTGGATCAAGCTGTTTAACCAGACCACTCAAGGGGTCCAATTATAGAATAGTACTTCATAACCCAAGGGACTTAACTACAACGTAGAAGTCCATTAAGGATTTTAAGATAGTACCTTTAGATATCCTTCTATGAATCCCTTATACGAAGATATGGAAGATTCTACGAGGATTTGGATAACAAAACTTTGGATCACACAAAAACATAAAAGGGAACACATAAGCACATAATCATATAATTGATTAACTTGACCTTTAATTTGTTATCTTTGGACACGGATATTTAAAGCACACCAGGAATCCAATCCGTGGATTTCATTTGACATTTAATCGTTTTCAAGAATCTATCTATGAAGATAGAAAAATCTTAATAGGAATTCGGCTTTGTCCTTATTGAATCTTAATGTACGTATTGAATCATACAAAGAATTCAATTAAGGGCTCCAATGAACGATACCCATCCACTGTCACACCCCGATATATCAGAGCTGGCGTGACTGGACCGATATCTTCATTGCACAGCGGAAGCAAATAAGCTAAGACTTCTAGAAAATGAACGCCGCTAAGTACTCGAATCCCATGGGTTCTCCTACTCCAATCGTTCTCAAGTTTGAAAAATTTAGCCTGAGAAAGAACATGCGAAAAAGTCAACATAAAGTTGAGCGAGTTCATAGTTTGTTTTGAAAAAGATTTAAAACAAATCTTTTGGATAACCGGTTTAAAAGTTATTGAGAAAATATAGTAAAATCATTTTCTCGGCATGATATATGAAAGTTGTGAGTCTAGCCCACGAGAGTCTTTGTAAGCAGGACCAACTCGTCCTCTTACTTGGACATAAGTTGAAAACGTTACCAATGTTTGTAAATCCATGTATTTGTGAGTTTGTGTCAAATGAATCTTAAAGACATTTGAAAGTTTAGGTGTCGAAATCCGTTATGTAAAGCGTAAATGAATATGTTGATCATTAATGTGTAGCTAGGACATTAATATGTGTGCCGACATAGGAAGCCACCAACCCGTAAGTGATTTAGTACCGGTCCACCCGGTGAGGGTAACAAAGGAAACTCCATATGGTCACACAAGGACTCGTGAATGGGGCTCGCCCTGTACCCGATAAATCTACCCCCTTTGTTCTGTGGTCTTAAACAAGATTAATGGTGCTTTAAGTATCAACCTATTCGCACGTGATCTACTAATTCATTTTGTAGCTTAACCATACCATAATAACATGTATTTCCCCCCGAGAGTTATAAAACCGAAAACGTTTAAAAGAAAAGGGGGACATGAACTCACTGGGTGGTCTCGTTTTACGTACGCAGATAAACCCAGTCTCGTTGTTGTAGCTAGGACATTCCCATCTCTAGACATGAAAATTTTTGTAAATACGCGTGTGTTTTGTAAAACCGATATGTTTAGTATAAAGCGTTCGTAAACCGTTTATGTTCCTTGAAATCCATTCGCAAAACGATTTAAAAGTATGAGTTTTCGTTCATCGAAAAGTTGTTTGTTTTTGCAAAACTGGCATGTCTTTCCACCCCCGAAAACATTTGTAAAAATGTAAAACTAGAAAAGGTGGGGGTTATCAACTCACCTGGATATTCCTGTGCAAAGTTAGCTTAGTGTGATTCCGTAGTGTCGTTCTAATAACGTGAATTAGCTAGCGTGCATCCATAGTATTCCTAACAGGAAATAACGTATCAGTTTTCTAATTTAAACGTAGCTTAACTACGTGTCCGAGCTCTACCGAATCGATAACTAAACGATTCTATAAAGGTATTATTGTTTTGATTTAGAATAACCAATCTTGGTCATTTGATCCTGTTATAATCGGGATAAAGCTAAGTCTCGAGATCGATTTAGTTTTCGAGTGATTAAGATATATATATATATATATATATATATATTTATATATATTCAAATATAAATATATACTTTCGATGTCGTGTTGGTCGTCGTGAATAGAAATACGTAGATAAGATGGTACGTGTTCAATATGTTGTATGTGATGCAGTAATATAGCGTGTAGTTTTCATAGGATGGAAACAAATAGATATATACATATCTGGAAACAATGTATCGGGTTTCGATGTTTCTAAACGTGGAAATAAATAATCGTCGAATAATAGTCATTTGAAATAAATATAAAAATTATATTTATTTTACGAAAGTACACGAAGTTATTTAATTTGTCGTCGTTTTACTACTTCGTTTTATAATTCGAAAAACGTCGTCAAATAAATATATCTCTATATTATATCTTATAAGAAAAACTCGAATTGTTGATAAGTGTGGTATTTAGAATGTAATTACGTCGCATGTAACGGGTTTTTAGGAAAAACGGACAGAGTTTACTCTGTTTTTCGAATAACCCAACAATAAAAGTCGTATTTTGTCAAAACTCAACAATAATCCACGCAATGTAATCAAAATGTAATTTTCTCCAAAGTATCAAAACCTAAACTAGTAAATAATCGAGTCGGGTCGAGCTCGGTCACGTATAACCATCAAAAATCTAAACTAAGGTATATTAACTCGCTACTTCTAGTTTGTTACCGGTTCTTCGAGTTGACCGCTTGACCGCTATTGACCCGAGTTGACTCGGGTTTGACCGAGTCTTTGACTGGCGTTGACTGAAGTTGAGGTTTGACCAACTGACAGAACCTTGACCCGTTGTGCCGTAACAAAACTGACTTGAACCGAACCGAGTTAAACCAACCTTGAACCGAGCCGAGACACTAATCTGCTAGTAACCGAACCACGAACCACGAAACTCGAGCCTTTGACTAAGTTTAACTGTGTTTGACCCGAACCCGACATGGAATCGAGCAGAGCCCGAACCGGATCTGAAACGGCCGAGCATAATCAACACCAATCCAAGAAATAGGTTAGTAATTTGTGTCGAAACGACGACTTACCTGAAAAACATTCACCGGAGCTCGTTTTTAGAATAACCCGACAGCAACATCATCCCATCCTTTATCATCGTCACAGCAAACACTTCATCATCATCATCAACTACAGCAACAACAGTGGCCACATCATCATCGGCTTCATCGGGACTTTCGGAGGTTTGTCGGAGCAGCCGCTCTTCCGCTTTGAGACGCCACCCAACCCCACCATACCCCCCATCCATCGTCACATGTCGCGGCTGCTGCCGTTGTGTTTGAGCGCCACCACCACCAAGCGGTGGTCGGCCGCCGTTTGTTCAAAGAGCGAGTAGAGTGAGAGTAGGGAGAGAGAGAGGTGTCACCGGTAAACGAAGCCGAAGAATTGATCAGAATCCACGTTCTGATGGTCGATTTCAGGTGAGAGAGCAGAAAGGTGTGAGCGGCGAGAGTGTGTGTTACCGGAGAAGGAGGGTGGGGGTGTGGGGGTATCGGTGCCGGAGATAAGCAATCGGAGAATGAGGGGCGTCGGCCGGAACTTCGATCTCCGGTTACTGGACTTCGAGAGGGGGAGCAGAGGAAAAAAACTGCTGTAGTTGTGTGCGTGGTTTAGAGATAGGATGAAATGAAGATCAGGAGGATAAGGGGAGCTCTTATACTTAGGGTTTTATGTAGTGGTTTGGGCCTAAAAGCCCATTAACGCGTTTTAAGCGGCCCAATAAAAATCCAAAGCCCATTTTCGAACCCGATTATCGTATAACGTCATAAAATATAATCTTAGAGACGAAACGCCTAAGAATTTACATTGGATGTCGATATTTGACGCGTATGATCGTTGTCGCGTTAAAACGCGTAAATTGTTCCGTATGTCGTTTCTAACCCATTTTTCGATCCGTTTCTAACTACGGATACTAAAATTTGAAAACGCAATTAAATATATCAAAATATTTCAGTTTTTAAGTTAATACACGCGTCTGATGCTATCGTTTCGTTGTCGGTGCGTTCCTGCAGTCACGTTTTCGTTCACGTTTGCGTGTTGTGATATTTTAAAGCGTGATAATTTAGCAAAACGAAATCTGTAGATTTAAATTATACGTATAAAATTCGTATTTGTCTGCGTGGTTAGTATTTTGTACGGCATCAGTTCGTTATCGCTTAACGTTACGCATTTTTCCCAAAAATCCTCATATGCGCATTGTAACGTCTGATTAGCATTCCTAGGCATTCCAATAGCCTAATTAAGCTAATTCGTGTCTTAAACATTATTTGTTATCGCCTAAACGTTTGTTAATCACGTAATTAGAAGGCCGTTAATTACAGGTTGTCACATTCTCCCCCTGTTACACAAATTTCGTCCCCGAAATTTAGACTATGTTATCTCCTCAGAGTTGTGTTGTTCGCAGGTAAGTCCGAATAATACCCAAGTGAATGACCGCATAATCAAATCAAATCAATACTTATTCAGATTACGTGAGTGTAAAGACATTTTGCATCGGTAGGAACCCAACGGTTCAACTGAGTTTGTTCTAGAAATCGATGTCAAGTGAACGAAGCGTAGTGATACTATCACCAATGCGACCAAGTTTGCGGGGTTCAACAAAAGAGGAATTTTGACCAATAGAATTCCAAATGAACGTTCACAATATGCAATTAATTTTTGAAACAATAGAATTTACTACCAACGGAAACTTGCGTTAGTTGTTGTATGATTGAAACTCGAATTCAACAAGCTCAAACAAATAGAATCATAAAAAAATGATTTGTCGACTATTGAACCATTTAATGAATAAAATCAACGTATTGACATTATTGAGTTGCAAGGATACACCGAAATGAAATACAACCGAACCAGGAGTATCATCGCCTTAATACATAGATGCATTAAGGCTATTTAAATGATTAATCAAACGAAAAGCATACGTGGTTTTGTATGAAACAATCGATCACGATTAGCACAAGCTACAAGTTTATACCGACACCACAAGGTGTCGTATTGAATGAAATAATCCAATAATAGCGGTGACCGAACAAGCTCACCGGATTTGGAATCAAATGAGGGCTTAACGAAATAAATTTGAACGTTTGTTTCAAACAAATCTCATAGAATTTTCAATTGAAAATGAAACCAATAAATATTGTTTTTCGTTTGAAGAGGAATTAAGTAACGAATATCACAAAATGTTCGATCGATGCTGAAAGAACCGTTAAGAGGTACACCGAAATATGACATAAACTTGTGTACCATTATCTTAACACACGATTTTGTTAAGACTGTTGTAATATGATAAACGAACAAAGCGGATTTAATATCAATAAACAAATAGATAAATAATTAAATCCGTATATAATGTGAGCAACGAGATTAGCGCAAGCTTCAAACTTGTGAAAAACGGCACCACAAGGTGATCGTGATCAAAGAAACGATTCAATGCAGTCAAAGACCAAACAAGCCTGTTATAGTTCAAAACAAATGAAGTGCTTGTTGGGATTATTTCGAATATGATGGCCTCAATCCATCAAATGGAATCTTGAATCGAATATATATTACGAGCAAGTTCAATCAATTGAACTTGGTTGAAACATAATCCAACAATGAATTCATATATCAATAAGAAAGTTTCGGCAGTGTCTAAAAACGTGGACACCTCAAGTGTATTAATTGGTGATGCATTGTTTGTGTTATCTAGTGGATAATGATGCTCGTCAAAGCGTGCATGTCGAGTGATATAAACACGGGAGGTGCACGGATCGAAACATCGACACCCTTTGTACTTGGAACAATACGCAATAGAGATGCATGGGATGCTCCTTGGAGACAACTTGTTTGGAGCATAATCACAGAGAAATGGGAAAACCCGACAACCAAAGGTCGAAAAGACGAATAATTTGGTTTTATTATATAACATTTCAAAGGGTGACCTCCCATTGAGTAATGGTGTTGGTAAAAGATTTGTTATAAACACGACAGATAAGAAGGCATCAACCCAATATTGCACGGGTAACTTGGCATGAAATAACATTGCCAATCTGGTTTTAACAACATGCCTATGTTTCCGTTCAACCCGACCGTTTGTTGTGGTGTGTAGGGACACCACATACGGTTAAACGTGCCATTTTGTTAATACATTTTCCGAACACAATTACTAGTAAACTCCATGCCGCCATCGCTTTGGAAAATTTTTTATCTTAGTGGAAAATTGATTTTGAACAAATGGTATAAAGATAGATATGGCCTCAAAAAATCCGACTTGGCCCGCAATGGATATAACCAGGTAAAACGGAAATAATCATCAATAAAGGCAACATAGTATGAAAAATTATCAACCAATTTTATTGGAGATGGCCCCATAAGTCATAGTGTATTAGATCCAACGGTGACAAAGAGCGTTTATTATTAATAACGAAAGATTATCTTTTAGATTTGGAAAGTTCACACGGGGAACAAAGACCTGGATAGGTAAAACAGAAGTAAACGATAAACATCCATTATTTTTAAGTAAGGTAATGAAATCAAAATTGACATGCCTAAGTCGGGAATGCGATAGCTCAAACAAAGCTTTTGGACATGAATGAGTTGTCATGGGAGCTTCATGTGTGTTGCGAAGAACGTAAAGGTCATCTTTATGGCAGCCCCGGGCCCGAATTTGCTTGGTTCGACGATCCTGAATGAATAAATATGGGTGAGAAAAAATGACATCAACAAGGTTATCTTCAGTTAACTTACCAATGTAAAGAAGATTTTTCGTGAGATTTGTACCACCAAAACATTGTCGAAAGAATCCAAGCCGTTTTCTAAGAATCCAAGTTGTTTGGGCTGTGGAGCTTCTCCGGCGAAGTTTCGACCGTTTTCTGGCGAAGCCGTTTTGGGTTTTTCTTTCCGTGCATGTTTAGATCGGGCTATTAGGAACCATTCTACAAGTTTTCAAGACTTTTTATTTTCCGGCTGTGACACCTGTGTCACTACAACCATCATACAAATACCAAACCAATGAAATATTGTATTTCATACTTGGGATTTGTATAAATATGTGTATCATTTGCACATATCAATTCTTGTTCAATTTCAAACTCTAAATCGCTTTTTGGAAGGTTATACACGAACTGATGCGTAAACGTAAACAGTTTAACGCGACAAACACTCCGGAATAGTGACATAGGCTTAACATACCTTAAATAACCTTTACATAGCTTAGAAATAAGTTTTGGATGGTTTGGTGTGTCGAAATCAAGTTTATTCGCTTACAGGGACTAATTTCGACAAACTGCGAAAGTATGCCGATTCGTACTATAACGAACATTCCAGAACATGATCATAAGTTAAACATGCCCTAAATATCCTTTACATAGCTTTGAAATAGGCTTTGAGGTGTTTGGTGCGCAAAAATAAACTTATTTGATCAACAGGGACTAAAAGCGTCAAAAAGAGCATAAGTTTGCATTTTCGCGCATATCTTACGTTCTAAATATATCCGGACATCCAAAAATTTATGTAATCATTAAAATATTTTATTTTAATGATAGCCATGATAAAATCCCATTCGTCGCGTAATTTGGATCTTTTTTCGCGTCCATTCGTGTTTCGTCGTAATTAACCGAACAACGCAACCGTACGACCAAACGAACCGACATCCGACATATTTTTGAGCATATTTTAAGTTCCCTATACTTTAACATCGTTTTAGAGCCATGAAAATGGGTTAACGGGGTTTAAATGCATCGAACATGGCTTAAAAGTGTTGCAGGGACCATTTCTGCCATTTTGGCAAAGTTTCTGGATCTGGCTAGTGGTGGCGTCGCGCCACAGCCTAATGGCTGTGCTGTGGCGGCACGCCACAACCTCATCTGGGCAGAAAAAAATCAGTTTCAGCAACAGCAGGCCAATTTTTGACAACCTGGTTGTTTTTCAGGGGCTTTTATGTAACATTCTCAATACCATGAGCTAGTTTTGGACACCCATAGAATTGTAAAACAATGTGCCACACATGGATAGTTTTGATCCTTGTTTTGCAATACCATTTGATGGTTTTTGAGTTCCCCGTGTTTTGTAAACCATGGGTGACACATGGAAGGTCAAGATCGAAGCTCGTTTATCGATGAACAATCCTAACAGTTCTTGATTTTCTATAAATACCCAACCCCATTTCATTCCAAACCCATACCTTGATCTGAAATTTCTCTAAGTTGAAGCTCAAAGCTTCATACCTGAGAATTTTTGGATCAAATCTCGTAGCTTGGACCTTTTAAGCGTAAAAGTCAAACTGTGTTTGACTTTCTGCTTTGACCAGGTTATGGTCAACACGAAGTTCATTTGAACTTTGCAACGTGAGCGTAATCACGATGGTTATAATCCCTAATGACTATACCTACTGATTACCACGTTGATTAGGTGTAGTGACGAGTCATGGTTTCGGTCAAAATGCGCGTTTTTGCGTATTTTGCAACCAAACTATTCTTGGGTATCAAAACCCTTTGTTTTGATATCAAACTTGTTTTCTAACTTCGTTAAACATGTTTTAACATGTTTAACTCATCACTTTAGGTTTAGTGCTTATATAGGGTCGTAAGGTAAGCGGTCAAAACAACCGCTTAGACTTTCGAACCCGACCCTTTTGGTCGATCATTAGGATTCGACCAAACATATTTTGTGATCATAGTTGTATAGGGAATAACCTTTTGAGGTTATACCTTACGGTCACTACGTTTAGTTAGTTGTATGATAGGTAGTTTATATGCCTTAGGAAAATGACCAAAATGCCCTTTTTACGCATAAATTCATTTTAAGCATATGTAACCTAAATTTTTACATCTAAACTAATTAGGAAACATTATTAGACATGTTAAGGCATATAATACTAGTCATAGGACTAGTTAGGGGGTCCGAACGCGTTTTACCCGAACGACGCGTTAAAGTAGCGTAAGCTACCTAAACGGGTCATAATGGGTCGTAAGCACTTAGGTTAGGTTTCGATTTAGTATGTTGGCTTTGTTAAGCCATATTACATGAGTCCCCATACTCATTTGGTTTACGAAACCTCATTCTATCCGATCTTCCGATTTGGGTCCGGTTTATTTACATAGTTACCTATATTAGGTGCCGTATGATTCCGTGATCCCTCTAGCTTTGCTTGGTTGTTATTCAAGACTTCTAAGAAATCTCAAGTGAGTACATAGTCCCCTCTTTTACTGTTTTCAAATGTTTTGGGGTGAAACATGTTCATGATTTCAAAGTATAAATTGATTATACATGCTAAGTACATATCTTTTAACAAACTGAATGATTAATTATGGTTTAAACACTAATTTTCAAAGATTATAAAATAAATTATTAGGTTGTACTTATTTTATGCATTCACTAAACCGATTGGTAGTATGATATAGCGCTATAGGATTAGACACCCCATTCATGTTGTATGGAATATAAGAAACCAATCTTTATCCAAATAGAGATTGCCTTTGTGGTATTTCTATAGTCTCTAAGGTGTAGTTTGATACACTAATGTTTGAATGAATTCTAAATCACTTTTTTTTTGTATATTTTGTTATACTTCCAAAGTATGGTTTGATATGCTCTCATATGTGATATTGATTATCAAGGTATATTTGATATACTATGTACAAAACTAACATATATTTTGTTAATTACTAAAACATAGTTTAGTATGTTATTTATAAAACCAAAGCATAGTTTAATATGTTATTTATAAAACCAAGGTATACTTATGATATACTACTGAAAACTATTATTTTGACAACTAAAGTGTAATTGATATACTATCTGTTTAACTATTTTGGAACTAAAATATATTTTAATATATATTACTTATTCGACTTTCTTAAAACCAAGGTATATTTTTATATATACTACAAACCTTTTTATCAAAACATTGTTTTACAAACAACATATTTGTCACACCCCGACCATGTAAAACAACAAAACGTGGCGGAAATGTCGGGGAGTGTTGTAACAGAATCATTGTTTCACAACCATGGATTAAACAGTTTCGTTTTATTGAATTAAATGTATTACATTATATTGGAATTAGAAACAAAACATGAACAAATAGACTATCATTGTTATTAAGTCACTAAGGTCTTGTCCATTCCTATGTGAGCAGACACCCATATCATCACCAAACATCATCAACTATTGTACCTGAAACACATGTGAAAATACGTCAGCATAAAAATGCCGGCGAGTACATAGGTTTTATGTGAGTGTCAGATTCATGGCTCGTTTTACATGTTGCAATACTTATTTAAAAACAAGCCTTATTTTGAAAAGTATAGTATTGCGACATAATTAACCAACTCAAATCAAGTTGGATATGATTTATAAAATCTCGTAGCCATGATTGTTAACTCCAAAACATTTGTTTTATGAAATCAAATTGTAAAACATATCGTAGAAGACTCGTTAACAAAACTCGTATGGTTTATATTATTCAGAAAACATCATTGTGTGACATCGTTTCAAAATCGTTTACCCAAGTGATCTAGATAATGTGGTGCGTGTTAGTGTATATATGTTTTTAGATATATATTTAAGCCCTTTTTAAACTTTTAGCCAAGTTTTAAATTTATAAAACACGATATTTACTAACACTAAGCACACATATGGGCAAGTGCACCCATCGTGGACGTAGTATAGTGTTGGTAAGATACCGAGGTCGTCCAAGGACACAAGAGCTTTTAATACCGGTTTATCCTCAACGTCTAATCAAATCAAAAAGGTTAGAAAAATGTTTTAAACTAAGAAAAATAAAAACTAACTAAATGCTGAAAATAAAAATAAAATAAAAACAGATAGACAAGATGAATCACTTGGTTCCGACACGTGTATTAGTATAACCTTTGATTATTTTCGCACTTTTGCACTTGTTTAAGAGATTATCTTAGTTATTGTAGTAGGCCCCTCTTTTGAAGGCGACGTTACCCTCAACCCAGTAGTTTGAGTCAGCAAGGATACAATCCTAAAGGGTCGGATTATTGAAAGATAATGAATTAAGTTATTAATGCAAATTATGGTAGGCCCCGCTTTTGGCGGTGACGTTACCCTCGGCTAAGTAGTCTGAGTCAGCAGGGATACAGTCCTAAATAGCCGGGTTATAGTATTAATAGTAGTTAACTTATGAGGGGGTCAAAGAGTTTGGATCCCCGCCATCCAATACCTATGGGCATTGAAGGAGATCCTACTAAATTTGACCCAGGTCCCAAGCAGGACCTCTAAACGCTGAACAAGGGCAAGACCCTTACCAAACCGTTCCCTTAACCCCCGACCAGGTAGCCAACATACCTCCATATAGACCGTGGAGATATGAATGGTGAAAATCTTTTATTTTATATAGACAGTAAAATAACGCCAAGACACCACGGACAAACGATAAGGAAAGATCACCTTCAACATAAGTAACTAGTTATTAAAGTCATTAATACAAAACCAAATAAAAAGTGCAAAAGATTAAAAATAAAAAGTATTATACTAAACACTTGTCTTCACCAAGTGATGTAAGAGACTTAGGCAAACATGGCCTTGATTGTCAAGAACTCTTACGATCAATCTTGGATCCCGAGACGACTCACACACTCTACGATGGACAATGGATGATGGTGGTGGATGATGGTGTTATGGTGGTGGTGGGTGGTGGATGAAGTGTGAGAGAGGTGGTGTGCCAAGGGATGAGAGAGAATGAAGCCAAGCTCCTCTATTTATAGGCTGAACAGAAGGCTGGACACGGCCCCGTGCCCGCCTGACACTCTCTCTCTTCATTAATTGTAATTGCGAATTACAATTAATGCGCCTGCTGTACTTTCACCACGCCCCCGTGCTCGCTGGACACGGCCCCGTGGTGGGCAATGGAAGCTTTTACTGGTTTGTCTTTTCTGCTGCTTCCTGGGCACGCCCCCGTGTTCGCTGGACACGGGGCGTGTTCAGACTCTGTTTCCTTCTTTTTGCCTTGGGAGGTGCCGTTGAGGGTCCGGGCAGTCCACTTTTGTTCCTTTTCTTGTATTTATGGTAGAATTAGTGGTATTTTTGCTTCTTTTGTGATTTTGAGCTCATTTCATCCTGAAAATACAAAAGGAAGATAAAAACACTCTTTTTCCAACATTAGTACTTAAAAAGGGTTAGTTTTATGCCTTAATTGATGTGTTTTATATGTTGCATTTTACACACATCAAATACCCCCACACTTGAACTTTTGCTTGTCCTCAAGCAAAACTCTTTAAATGTGGCTTACACTCCCAAATGGAATAGGTAGAAGAGAAGTTTTTTTTTTTTTTTTTTTTTTTTTTTTTTTTTTTTTTTTTTTTTTTTTTTTTAGCTTGTCCTAGAGTGTCGGGAATCCAAGGTTTTTATAGGTTTTATTTTTAGTTATTTACAATCCTATTCGTTATGATTTATTTTGAACTTTTCACAAGATAAACTACTTAGTTGGGCATAACATGCCTTATTAAAATTCCATTTATATACAAGTTCACATACCTTACGGGAGATCACTCAACACTCGGCCGAAGGTGTATATTTTAGTGAATCACTCGAGAGCGGCACGGAACTTACGTCTTCCATAGGCTTGCCAAGCAATCAATCCTCCTCCTTTTTAACTTTTTACCTTTGTAAATATCAAGAGGACTTTTGGGGTGAAGGCTTGGGTTTAAAGGTGGGTGGTTGGTTAGTGGTTAGTAAAAAGGGCGAAAATGTAACAAGTGTCGGTTTTCGTAGAATACCTTGTTTTTAGTGACTTATTATTTTTGAAGTATTTCTTCAAACAAGCTTTTGTAGCTTTTGTTTGTTTTTGACTTCATCATCTAGTTTTTCTTTTTTTTTTTTTTTTTTTTTTTTTTTTTTGATGTCACTTGAAAGGGCAAGTTGACGAAAAACCGAGCTTGTTACTAAAATAAAGGGGAAAAAATGAAAAAGGTTTTTTTTTGTGGGTAAAAATGGTTTTTGGGGTAATGAAATGAAAGGTTTAGGCTCAAAGGGGCTATCTAGGGGGATTTTGGTAGGTAAAAAAAAATGAAAAATAATGGTTTTGAAATAAAAATGGTTAGTCCTAATGCCTCCATCATTTACTTACTTGGGTTTAAGTTGGTAAGGACCGGGAATGTATCGTCGTGGCAAGTTCTAGATTTGTAAGGACCGAGCGGCTATTCACACAAGAAAGGAAAAATGAGCATTTAATCTAAATATATGTATTTTTATGCTCAATAAAGGCTCAAAACTCACTTTTGTGGGAATGGGTTGTTAATGTGACCAAGCATATATAATTGAATTTTAAACTAGATTTGTTATGCCGTTTTATAATTTTCTTATGTTGGTTCCTTTTTTATCACGACGCTATCGGTTGTAAACTTGTAAAAATATAACCTTTTTAGACTTGTTCTTCCCAACTTAAACTAAGACAAGTAAATAAAAAAATGAAAAAGTTTTTGAAAAAAATTTGGGGTGTTTAGCGGTTCCAATAGAGTTTTGTGTAAGGCTTGTGTTAGGATTTTGCAAAATTTCAAGGTTTTAGCATCCCCCCCACACTTAAATTACACATTGTCCTCAATGTGTCCAAAAACAATATTTTTGGGTGATTAAAATGTATAAAAGTGTGTTAAAAAGCAAAGATTTGTGTTACTGGCAGTATGGGCACGGCCCCGTGGTGAACTGCCAGTAACGAAAAACTTACAGAAGGTGAACACGGGGGCGTGTTGGGTGAACACGGCCACGTGTCGGGCAAAAAATTGCAGGTCAGTAGCCAAACAGCAGATCTGGGAGATGGACACGGGGGCGTGTCGGCTGGACACGTCCCCGTGTGGACAGTCTGTTAGCCAGAAAAAATAGGTTTTTCTCACGGTTTCTTCATCCTAGGGCTGCAAGTGCTAATGTTTAGCACTCTAACCCTCGCATTGCACCTGTTTAATCATTCAATACCATCCAACCAAGCACAAACCATCCTAACTTACCATTGTCAAACATTATCCAAACATAAAATAAAAACAAAATAAAGATAAAAAGTAGTTAAGGAAAGTAAATTGTTCGACAACTGGCATGCAGGCCATAAATTGTTTGATGGATAAGAAGGGCAATCAAACCTGTGGGCTCATCACCAGCCAGCCCCTTGTTCCTCCCAGCCTCCTACTCCATGTCTTCATCACTACCATCACCTCCACCCCCTTGCCTCGCCATGTACTCCCGGATGCTACCGATATCGTCTTGTATATCGTTGACGCTGCGCTCGATAGCTCCAACCCGGTGGTATGTGTTGTTGGCGAGGTTGTAGGTGTTCCTGGTGCACATAAGGTTTTCCTGCAAAAGATCATGTAAACTTTGAAAATTAGGAAAACCGCCTCCTTGAGAGGAGGATTGACCCGGATCGCCTTGGGGTGGGTATTGGAAATGTGGAGGTGGTGCATGAAGAACTAGAGCCTCCTGCGGGTTCCATGCGTAGCCTTGCGTCCTCTGAAAGCTCACCGTCCCGTCCTCCGCTTCATAAAGCAAGTTCATGGCTCGACAAATATGATAATCGACCCGTCCCGACCATGGACTCATTTCGAAGGACTTTGGGATATTCGTGAAGTGCTTGAAAAGACGGTACACCCATCCCCCGAAGAAGATTGGTGTAGGAGCAGAGGCAAGGCGGTTCAAGTGCATGTTTCGCAGTAGGAAGTAAGGAACATCGAGAGGCTTCTGGTTGTGGATGCAGTGAAGGACAACCAAATCTTTCAACCCAACAACGCCACTACTGTCATGGCGTTGGTTCAGCGAGTACGTGAGGAGCCTGTGGATGTAGCGGTATAGCGGGTCCCTCAGTTTGGTGCTCTTTGTGCTGCTCGGGTTGTAGATTCCTTCACCTATTTGAGCCCATGCGGCTTGGCGCTCGGTTGCATCCAAGTCTCTTAACCCCCCTGTATTTTCTTCATTTCCCGCTTCTTCATCATTGTATAACCCAATAATGGCTCCAAACTGCGCCATGGAGGTTCTATAGGTGGTCCCTCCACATCGAAACTCAACCGCGTCATGATCAAACGGTTCGCACCTTGAGTTGAAGATGAAGGTGCTATAGAATTCCATTGTGCATTGGTGGACCGACCGAAGTCGGGCAGTCAATGCGACGTGCAGTGGGCCCCTCACAATGTTGTTGAAGCGGTCCAGTTGGTTCACCATGGTTAGCAAATCAGTACATGCCCGCCTTGGGTATTCTTCGGGTCTTGTTTGTAGGACCTCGTAGCGTGCCCTAGCGTCAAGTTCGTTTGCACCAAACCTTGTGAATTTCGACATCTGAAAAAAATACATAAAAAGTTAGTACGAAACCAGGAAAATTAAAGCGAAACTGCAAACAGTGGGCTGGACACGGCCCCGTGTTCAGCGGACACGGCCCCGTGTCCAGGCGTCTGTAACCCAAAAATTCCATTTTTCGTCCCGGTTTCGAAAACCTGAAAATTTTTAGCCCAATAGTAGCGGTTTCCCCCGAAAATGAAACCCTAAGTGTCTTTTTTCCAAAAACAAACCATTTACCCTTTCAATTTCGTGTTTTTCGGTTCAAGAACAAGGGTTTGGGTTTTTAGTTGGAAATCGGACGAATCTATCAACAATACATGTCTATTTACTTCCTACTACTCTATTCTAAACTACTACTAACAATTTTTATCAAAAATTTTGAATTCGATCCGGATGAACATGAAGAACCCTAGATTTTCCCCCAATTTTTGATGTTTTAACTACATGCAAGTAACTAATATAACTACTAAGAAGGATAGAATCATACCTTGACGTTGTTAGAATCGGTGGTGACGTTCGAAATCTGCAGAAAATCGCCTCTAACCAGAGAGTTTTCGGTGAAACGGGGCGTGTGGAATGGTGTAACTGATAGGAAAAGAGGGTTTTATCCCGACAGTCGCCTCGACACGGCCCCGTGTCCAGCGGACACGGCCCCGTGCCGGGCGAAGTTTTTGAAAAATATATATATATATATATATATATATATATATATATATATATATATATATATATATATATATATATATATATATATATATATATATATTTTTTTTTTTGTGCTCGTGTGCATGCCCCTTATTTCCGAAAAATGGTTAGATGATTTACTGGTTTTGAACGTACACTTACCTGTAACATGTCGGGTACGAGTTTATTCGTTGACCGTTTGTAGCGCGATTTCCTCTTCCTCATCCTCAATGGATCCTTTGTAGAGTTTCAACCGTTGGCCATTGACTTTAAATGGTGTCCCATTTCGAGTTTTAATTTCTACTGCACCGTGTGGAAAAACATGGGTAACGGAAAAAGGTCCTGACCACCTAGATTTCAACTTACCAGGAAATAATCGAAGTCGTGAATTAAACAATAGAACTTGGTCTCCAACCCGAAATTCATTAGACTTAATATATTTATCATGCAAATTTTTCATTCTTTCTTTATAAATTTCGGAGTTAGAATATGCATAATTCCTAAGTTCTTCTAATTCGTTTATTTGACAAAATCGATTTTTACCGGCAACTTCTAAATATAAGTTTACGTTTTTAATTGCCCAGTAGGCTTTGTGAGCGATTTCTACTGGCAAGTGGCAACTTTTTCCATAGACGAGTTTGTATGGGGTTGTGCCTATGGTGGTTTTATAAGCAGTTCGAAAAGCCCATAAAGCGTCGTCTAATTTATCGGCCCATTCTTTTTTATTTATTCCTACGGTTTTTTCAAGTATTCGTTTTAAACCTCGATTAGTCACTTCGGCTTGCCCATTTGTTTGAGGATGATATGCTGTCGAGACCCGGTGATAAACCCCATACCTTGTTAATATTTTTTCGAGTTGATGATTGCAAAAATGGGTACCTCTATCACTTATCAAAGCCTTTGGTGTCCCGAAACGAGAGAACAACTTTTTCAGAAATTTTACCACCACTCTCCCATCGTTTGTTGGAAGAGCTTCGGCCTCTGCCCATTTAGACAAGTAATCTACTACCACAAGTATATATTTGTTTCCCTTTGAAGGTGGGAAAGGTCCCATGAAATCGAGTCCCCACACATCAAAGATTTCACAAACGAGAATGCCATTTTGAGGCATTTCGTTTTTGGAAGAAATATTACCTGATCTCTGGCAGGCATCACATGTCTTTACAAGGTTTTGTGCATCCTTGTAAATGGTTGGCCAGTAAAATCCTGAGTCAAATACCTTTCGTGCGGTACTTGCGGCACCATGATGTCCTCCGTATGGACCTTCGTGACAATGACGGAGTATTCTTCGCGCTTCATTACCATGGACACACCTTCGGATGAGCTGGTCGGCACACATTTTGAAAAGATAGGGGTCTTCCCAAAAGTAATGCTTTACATCAGCAAAGAATTTCTTCCTTTGATGATGTGGCCATCCTTTGGCGACTACACCGCTAGCTAAGAAATTAGCGTAGTCGGCATACCATGGTTCTTGTCTACTTTCCATCATTTCCAGGGACTCCGTGGGAAATTTTTCGTTGATTTGCTCGTCCCTGGTTGTCTCCAAAGCTGGGTCTTCTAAGCGTGAGAGATGATCTGCAGCAGTGTTTTCCGCTCCTCTTTTGTCCTTGATTTCAATGTCGAATTCTTGGAGGAGTAAAATCCACCTTATCAAACGGGGTTTTGCGTCTTGCTTCTTGAAGAGGTACCTGATGGCTGCATGGTCTGTATAAACTATTGTTTTAGAAAGAACAAGATAAGAACGAAATTTATCAAAAGCAAATACCACCGCTAGTAATTCTTTTTCTGTAGTTGTATAATTTTCTTGTGCATCATTAAGAGTTTTACTAGCATAATAAATTGGGTGGAAATGTTTTTCTTTTCTTTGTCCCAAGACCGCTCCAACAGCAAAGTCGCTTGCATCGCACATGATTTCGAATGGAAATTTCCAATCTGGTGCTATCATGATAGGTGCGTTGACTAGCATTTCCTTGAGGGTTAGAAATGCTTGATTGCATTCCTTGTCAAAGATGAAGGATGCATCTTTTTCAAGCAATTTTGTTAGAGGTCTCGAAATTTTTGAAAAGTCCTTGATAAACCTTCTATAGAATCCGGCATGCCCTAGGAAACTTCTGATTGCTCGTACGGAGGATGGAGGAGGTAATCGAGAAATAGTCTCTATTTTTGCTCGATCAACTTCCATTCCTTCGCTTGAGATCTTGTGACCGAGTACTATTCCCTCTGTTACCATGAAATGGCATTTTTCCCAGTTAAGGGCGAGGTTAGTTTACTCACATCGGGATAGCATTCGTTCAAGATTATCGAGGCATTGGTCATATGAGTCTCCAAAGATGGAAAAGTCATCCATGAAGACTTCCATTGTCTTTTCGATCATATCATGGAAAATGGCTACCATACAACGTTGGAATGTTGCAGGCGCATTACATAGACCGAATGGCATGCGTCGATATGCAAAAGTTCCGTAGGGACATGTGAAAGTTGTTTTCTCTTGGTCTTCTGGTGCTATCGGTATTTGAAAGTAACCTGAAAAACCATCTAAGAAACAATAAAATTTATGACCGGATAATCTTTCTAACATTTGATCAATGAAGGGCAAAGGAAAGTGGTCTTTCCTAGTTGCTTCATTTAATCTTCTATAATCTATACAGACTCTCCATCCTGTGACGGTTCTCGTTGGTATTAATTCATTTTTCTCGTTAGTTATTACCGTCATACCTCCTTTCTTTAGGACTACTTGGACTGGACTTACCCACGGGCTATCGGAGATAGGGTAGATTAGTCCGGCGTCGAGTAGTTTGATGACTTCATTCTTAACCACTTCTTGAACATTGGGGTTCACTCTTCGTTGTGGTTGAATTACCGTTTTGTAGTCATCATTCATTAAAATTTTGTGCGTACACATGGAAGGGCTTATTCCTTTAATATCTACAAGCTTCCAAGCGATTGCATTTTTGTGTTTTTTTAAGTAAGTTAACTAATTTTTATTTTTCTATATTACTTAATTTAGATGAAATAATTACGGGTAAACTACCATTTTTGCCTAGAAAAGCGTATTCCAAACCTTTAGGAAGTTCTTTGAGCTCAATGGGTGGGTCTTTAGAAGACACCTTATTTTGTGGCTCATCTAGATCAAGAACCTTAAAAGTTTGTTCTATGGCTATCTCTTCTTCGACAAAGTGGTCTTCTTCGTTGGTTGTATCGGGTGGTTCAGCTTCATCTTCAATTAGGGGGTCATTGTTGCCAAAAGGATATTTCATTGAGCGCTCAAGATCTATGCTCCTTTTGAATGCCCCTAATTGAAGAGGTAGATTGTTGTACTTCCGGTTTTTCAAAGCTTTATGAGTTTGTACAAAAGGTTTTCCCAAGACTAGGGCGTCATCTAGGATGACGAAGTCGGTTGGGATTACCATTTGATTTGTTTGAACCAAAACATCTTCAACTACACCGATTGATTTCATTACTTTCCGATCGGATAGAAAAATGGGTATTTGAAGTGGAGTAAAATCACTAACACTTAATTTTTCAAAAATATAGTTAGGCATTATGTTAACACAAAGATCTTTATCAATGGTGATATTACTAATAAATGAATTTTGAAAGAAACATGGAACCGGTGTGATGTTAATTTCAAAAGGGTCTTCTTTTATTAGCGAGGTTTGATCATTAGTTAACTTAACGCTTACTAAGTCTTTGATTTTAGCACTAGTGTTTAACTCTTTTAAAAACTTGGCATGAGGTGTTATTAAACAATGATTTTCGAAAGTAGGTGACAAGAGGTTAATTTCTTCAAAATTAGACTCTTCTTGAATTTTAACATTAACGGACTCACCATTTTCGTTGTTTAACTCATGTGTCGGTTTTTCACTTTCTTGTTCTTCCATTTTTATACTTTCAACTATCTCTACGTTATTATCATTTTTTAGCTCTTCTCTTACGCGGGATTCCTCTTCCCTTGCGCGAGATTCTTTTATACAACGTTCGATAGTTTTAATGTGTTCTAATATCCTATTAGTCACTTCGGTGAGATTGAAAGAATTTGGATCCTCAAAGCTTGAATCCGGTTGCTCGATCCTAGGTTCCTCATAATACTCATATGAAGTAGATGGTTCACACCATTGTTCTTCATTGTAATATATGATGGATAAGGGTCGAAGCTTTGTTCTTCATAGTACTCATATGAGGTGGGTTGTTCACGCCATGGTTCCTCATAATAAGAGTATGAAGGTGGTGGCTCATATGTTGAATCTTCAAAGTATGAGTATGAAGGCTCATACCTTGGTTCATCAAAATATGAGTATGAGGGAGGAGGTTCATACCTTTGGTCTTCATAGGATGAAGTTGATGGCTCGTACCTGTGCTCCTCATAATGGTTGTATGAATTGGATGGTTGATATGAAGTATTATATTGAACCGAGCGTGTGTTACGACAATTAGTGCAATAATTACCCCTATAATCATCCTCATCATAGGTGTAGTTGTAACCTCTTGAGTATTGATCCATAAGAATCACTCAACAGATCACAACTGAGTCTCGGGACCAGAAAACAAAAATAAGACGGAAACAGAAGCTGGACACGGCCCCGTGTTGAGTGAACACGGCCCCGTGTTCAGGGACTGTATCTGGGCGTTTTAGTTAAATTTACTAGTCACGTTGAGCACGGGGGCGTGTTCAGTGAGCACGGCCCCATGTTCAGACTCTGTATCTGGGTATCTACTCTAAAAATATGCAGCACGGGGGTGTGTTCAGTGAGCACGGCCCCGTGTTCAGGCTACGGTAAATGCAAAACTAAACTAAAATGCAGAAAAATGCGCGCGTTTTGAAAAGGTTTTGAAAAACTGATTAGGCCGTCGATTTTAAGCTTTCTTAAAATCCTTGTGTCCCCGGCAGCGGCGCCAAAAACTTGATGCGTGTTAGTGTATATATGTTTTTAGATATATATTTAAGCCCTTTTTACACTTTTAGCCAAGTTTTAAATTTATAAAACACGATATTTACTAACACTAAGCACACATATGGGCAAGTGCACCCATCGTGGACGTAGTATAGTGTTGGTAAGATACCGAGGTCGTCCAAGGACACAAGAGCTTTTAATACCGGTTTATCCTCAACGTCTAATCAAATCAAAAAGGTTAGAAAAATGTTTTAAACTAAGAAAAATAAAAACTAACTAAATGCTGAAAATAAAAATAAAATAAAAACAGATAGACAAGATGAATCACTTGGTTCCGACACGTGTATTAGTATAACCTTTGATTATTTTCGCACTTTTGCACTTGTTTAAGAGATTATCTTAGTTATTGTAGTAGGCCCCTCTTTTGAAGGCGACGTTACCCTCAACCCAGTAGTTTGAGTCAGCAAGGATACAATCCTAAAGGGTCGGATTATTGAAAGATAATGAATTAAGTTATTAATGCAAATTATGGTAGGCCCCGCTTTTGGCGGTGACGTTACCCTCGGCTAAGTAGTCTGAGTCAGCAGGGATACAGTCCTAAATAGCCGGGTTATAGTATTAATAGTAGTTAACTTATGAGGGGGTCAAAGAGTTTGGATCCCCGCCATCCAATACCTATGGGCATTGAAGGAGATCCTACTAAATTTGACCCAGGTCCCAAGCAGGACCTCTAAACGCTGAACAAGGGCAAGACCCTTACCAAACCGTTCCCTTAACCCCCGACCAGGTAGCCAACATACCTCCATATAGACCGTGGAGATATGAATGGTGAAAATCTTTTATTTTATATAGACAGTAAAATAACGCCAAGACACCACGGACAAACGATAAGGAAAGATCACCTTCAACATAAGTAACTAGTTATTAAAGTCATTAATACAAAACCAAATAAAAAGTGCAAAAGATTAAAAATAAAAAGTATTATACTAAACACTTGTCTTCACCAAGTGATGTAAGAGACTTAGGCAAACATGGCCTTGATTGTCAAGAACTCTTACGAT
This sequence comes from Helianthus annuus, assembly GCF_002127325.2. Lineage (NCBI taxonomy): Eukaryota > Viridiplantae > Streptophyta > Magnoliopsida > Asterales > Asteraceae > Helianthus > Helianthus annuus. The sequence continues at coordinate 95,839,934 of NC_035433.2, forward strand.
CAATCTTGGATCCCGAGACGACTCACACACTCTACGATGGACAATGGATGATGGTGGTGGATGATGGTGTTATGGTGGTGGTGGGTGGTGGATGAAGTGTGAGAGAGGTGGTGTGCCAAGGGATGAGAGAGAATGAAGCCAAGCTCCTCTATTTATAGGCTGAACAGAAGGCTGGACACGGCCCCGTGTCCGCTGGACACGGCCCCGTGCCCGCCTGACACTCTCTCTCTTCATTAATTGTAATTGCGAATTACAATTAATGCGCCTGCTGTACTTTCACCACGCCCCCGTGCTCGCTGGACACGGCCCCGTGGTGGGCAATGGAAGCTTCTACTGGTTTGTCTTTTCTGCTGCTTCCTGGGCACGCCCCCGTGTTCGCTGGACACGGGGCGTGTTCAGACTCTGTTTCCTTCTTTTTGCCTTGGGAGGTGCCGTTGAGGGTCCGGGCAGTCCACTTTTGTTCCTTTTCTTGTATTTATGGTAGAATTAGTGGTCTTTTTGCTTCTTTTGTGATTTTGAGCTCATTTCATCCTGAAAATACAAAAGGAAGACAAAAACACTCTTTTTCCAACATTAGTACTTAAAAAGGGTTAGTTTTATGCCTTAATTGATGTGTTTTATATGTTGCATTTTACACACATCATAATGCAACGATATATAATGTGTTAAAAGCACTTATATATAGGAAGTACCAGCGGCGTATCCACCATGCTTTTAACACATTACACCCGCCCCGTTACCTAATCACTTCCCTAACCCAATGGTTCAACCAGTTACAAATGGTTCACATAAATCAAATGGTTACAAATGGTTCACATCAATCAAATGATTACAAATGGTTCACATACATCCAACGATTACAAATGGTTCTCATACATCCCATGATTTCAAATGGTTCCCATACATCGAATGGTTACAAATGGTTTACATGCATCGAGTGGTTACAAATGGTTCTCATAAATCAAAGGTTACAAATGGTTCAAACAGTTCAAAATGTAAAACAATGGGCTAGCATGTTAAGTGAACATGCATAGCAAAACATAATGAAATCATGTACTAGTAGTGTACTAGTGAACATAGAAAGTATATGATATGAAAACATGGAAAACGCGAAAGTAACAAGTAGGCACATGTGTTTCACCCCGAAACAGTTTGAAAACAGTAAAAGAGAGGACTATGTACTCACTTGAGGGTGCTTAGAAGTCATGAACAACAACCAAGCAGAGCTAGAGGGATCACGGAAATCAAACAGCACCTAATATAGGTATCTATGTTAATAACCGGACCTAAATCGGAGGATCGGGTAAAATGTGATTTCGTAAACCAAATGAGTATAGGAACTCATGTAATATGGTTTAACAAGCTCACATTCTAATACGAAACCTATCCTAAGTGCTTACGACTCGTTAAGATAGCTTACGCCACTTTAACGCGTCGTTCGCGTAAAACGCGTTTGGAACGCCTAACTAGTCCTATGACAAGTATTATTTGCCTTGACATGTCTAATAATGTTGCCTAATCAGTTTAGATGTCAAAATTTAGGTTACATGTGCTTAAAATGAGTTTATGCGTAAAAAGGGCATTTTGGTCATTTACCTAAGGCATATAAACTACCTATCATACAACTACTTAAACGAAGTGACCATAAGGTATAACCACGGAAGGTTATTCCCTATACAACTATGGTCACCTAATGTGTTTGGTCGGATCCTAATGATCGACCAAATGGATCGGGTTCGAAAGTATAAGCGATTGTTTAGATCGCTTACCTTACGACCCTATATAAGCACAATTCTAAAAGTGACGAGTTAAACATGTTAAAAACATGTTTAACGAGGTTTGAAAACAAGTTTGATATCAAGACAAATGGTCTTGATACTCAAAAGTAGTTTGGTTACAAAATACGCAAGAATATGCATTTTGGCTGAAACTACGACTCGTCACTAAGCCTAGATAACATGGTAATAAGTACGTATAGTCACTAGGGACTATAACCATCGTGATTACGCTCAAGTTATGAAGTTCAAACGAACTTCGCATTGACCATAAACTGGTCAATGCAGAAAGTCAAACGCTGTTTGACTTTCTCACTCGAAAGGCAATAAAAGAACGAAAGAATACTTACAAAGGGTCCAAGCAAGGTAATCATGATTCAATTTGCTCAGGTATGAGGTGCTAAGCCCCAACTTAGAGCAAAAGGAATCAGATTTGTGAATTGCAAGGAATGGAGGTGGGGGTATTTATAGATTTAGCACAACTGTTAAGATCGTTCCTCGTAAAACGTGATTCGATCTCAACCGTACATGTGCACCCATGGTTTTGTAAAACCATGGGCACCTTAGAATGGCCCCTGGTTTGCTAAAATACCATTGGCATGAGTGTATAACAGCTGGAAACAGCAAGAAAAATCAGTTTTGCAGGTTTGATAGTTTTAGGCGGGCCGCGTAAGATTTATTGGGGGCTTACGCGGGCCGCCTGAACTTCATAGTTCAGCAACAATTTCATATATTTGCAGTTTTGGTCCCTGCAAGTGTTTAAGCCCCATTTTGACCCATTTAAGGCCCGTTAAGCCATTTTCAAGGCCCTACAATGATGCCTAAACATGAGGGACATGAGACATGCTCAAAAATATGTCGGATGTCGGTTCGTTTGGCCGTATGATTGCGTTGTTCGGTTAATTACGACGGAAGTCATAACGAACGCAAAAACGATCCAAATTAAGCGACGAATGGAATTTTATCATGCCAAACACTAAAACAAAATATTTTAATGCTTACATAAATTTTTGGATGTCCGGATATATTCAGAACATAAGATATGCGCGAAAATGCAAACTTATGCACTTTTTGACGCTTTTAGTCCCTATTGATCAAGAAAGTTTATTTTTGCGCACCAAATGCCTCAAAACCTATTTCTAAGCTATGTAAAGGATATTTAGGGAATATTTAACTTATGATCAAGTTCCGAAATGTTCGTTATAGTACAATTCGGCATACTTTCGCAGTTTATCGAAATTAGTCCCTATAAGCGAATAAACTTGATTTCGGCACACCAAACCTTCCAAAACTTATTTCTAAGTAATGTAAAGGTTATTTAAGGTATGTTAAGCCTATGTCACTATTCCGGAGTGTTTGTTGCATTAAACTGGTTATATTTACGCATCAGTGCGCGTATAACCTTCTAGAAAGCGATTTAGAGCTTGAAATCGAACATGAATTGATATGTGCAAACGATACACATATTTTTTACAAATCCCAAGTATGAAACATAATATTTCATTAATTTGGTATTTGTTTAATGGTCGCAGAGACACAGGTGTCACAGTCTCCCCTACTTTGGGAAATTTCGTCCCGAAATTTATTCGTAGGAGTCTGTCTGTGACGCCGTGTTAAATAATTGTCTTGCATGGAGTCTAGGGTGTTTATCCATTTGCGTAGAATAACCCATCAAAGATATGCAAGGAATAATCCTGTTATTTCTCCCAATGGACATTTTTCAAAAACGAAAAATGAACGGAGTTATTTTCAACATGCATTTTTCAGAAAATGGAAAATAAAGGAATATACAAAAGGATATTCATTTCCCTCGATGGGTATTCTTCAGAAATGAAAATGAACGGAATAAGTCATTTTCCTCAATGGGTATTCTTCAGAAATGGAAATGAAGGAAAAATCAAGGATATTTATTTCCCTCAATGGATATTCTTCAGAAATGAAAATGAATGGAATGAGTCATTTTCCACAATGGGTTTTCTTCAGAAACGGAAATGAAGGAAAAATCAAGGATATTCATTTCCCTCGATGGATATTCTTCAGAAAGGAAAATGAACGGAATGAGTCATTTTCCACAATGGGTTTTCTTCAGAAACGGAAATAAAGGAAAAATCAAGGATATTCATTTCCCTCGATGGATATTCTTCAGAAACGAAAATGAACGGAATGAGTCATTTTCCACAATGGGTTTTTCTTCAGAAATGGAAATGAAGGAAAAATCAAGGATATTCATTTCCCTCGATGGATATTCTTCAGAAATGAAAATGAACGGAATGAGTCAGTTTCCACAATGGGTTTTCTCTGGAAACGGAAATGATGGAAAAATCAAGGATATTCATTTCCCTCGATGGATATTCTTCAGAAATGAAAATGAACAGAATGAGTCAGTTTCCACAATGGGTTTTCTTCAGAAACGGAAATGAAGGAAAAATCAAGGATACTCATTTTCTCAATGGATATTCTTCAAAAAACGAAAATGAACGGAATGAGTGATTTTCCACAATGGGTTTTCTTTAGAAACGGAAATGAAGGAAAAATCAAGGATATTAATTTCCTTCGATGGATATTCTTCAGAAACGAAAATGAATGGAATGAGTCATTTTCCACAATGGTTTTTCTTCAGAAATAGAAATGAACGAAAAATCAAGGATATTCATTTCCCTCGATGGATATTCTTCATAAATGAAAATGAACGGAATGAGTCAGTTTCCACAATGGGTTTTCTCCAGAAACGGAAATGATGGAAAAATCAAGGATATTCATTTCCCTCGATGGATATTCTTCAGAAATGAGAAATGAAAATGAACGGAATGAGTTATTTTCCACAATGTGTTTTCTTCAGAAACGGAAATGAAGGAAAATCAAGGATATTCATTTCCCTTGATGGATATTCTTCAGAAACGAAAATGAACGGAATGAATCATTTTCCACAATGGGTTTTCTTCAGAAATGGAAATGAAGGAAAAATCAAGGATATTCATTTCCCTTGATGGATATTCTTCAGAAATGAAAATGAACGGAATGAGTCAGTTTCCACAATGGGTTTTCTCCAGAAACGGAAATGATGGAAAAATCAAGGATATTCATTTCCCTCGATGGATATTCTTCAGAAATGAGAAATGAAAATGAACGGAATGAGTCATTTTCGACAATGGGTTTTCTTCAGAAACGGAAACGAAGGAAAAATCAAGGATATTCATTTCACTCGATGGATATTCTTCAAAAACGAAAATGAACGGAATGAGTCATTTTCCACAATGGGTTTTCTTCAGAAACAGAAATGAAGGAAAAATCAAGGATATTCATTTCCCTTGATGGATATTCTTCAGAAATGAAAATGAACGGAATGAGTTATTTTCCACAATGGGTTTTTTTCAGAAACGGAAATGAATAGAGTTAACTCTAGACACATGACAAAACTTGCTGTGGTTTCTGTGCACTAATTTTTTTTTTTGAACGACGGGTGACCGAAGACAAGACGATCGAAGTAGGCAAGGAGGAGACTGATCGTTCACGTTCATCAGAAGGAGAAATCAAGTACTTTATTACTAATCTTCCAGATGGTTGTAGCGGGAACGATTTGGAACACATTCTTAAGGACCATGGAGAAGTTTCAAAGGTGTATATTGCTAGGAAGAGAGATAAGGTGGGAAGACGGTTCGGTTTTGTTAACATCAAAGTGCCAAGTAATAAAGGAGATTTAGAAGACAAGATGCAGAATCTATGGATTGGCTCATACAAGCTTCGAGCAAATGTCGCAAGATTTACAGGTCCAGATACGTTTGTCCATAAGGATGAGGAGTTTCCGATTCTTAACAAAGATAAGGCTCCAAAGTTTGATACTTTGAAACCGGATCCCAAGTTTCGACGACAAAACATTGGAGTCTCCTTTAAAGGCAGATTAACTGGTGTGAATGAAGTTGCAACGGAAGAGAAGATAGTGGTTATTCCGGATGTGGTTAACGAGTTCAGCGACATTCATGATAGGGCGGTGGTGGTTTCGGTTTTTGATGTGGATGGTCTAAAAAAGATTCCTGGCCTTTTGGAAGACATGAGTCCTGATTATGTTAAAATCCAGTATATGGGAGAGTTATCAGTTTTAATTACTTTTCCTTCGAATGAGATTGCTGAAAGTGTTCGACTCAAGTTTCTTCTTCATACGGATACTATCAAGACTGTGACATTATGGAGAGGACAATCTTTTCACTTTGAAAGGATTGCGTGGCTTAAGATCCAAGGTTTACCGTTGAATGTGGTTTGTAACGATACGATGAATAGGATTGGGTCACTGTTTGGTAACGTGGTGCATAAAGCTAATGTGAAACAATTGGATAATGACCTTTCTTATGAATATGTGGCTGTTTTGGTCGGTGAAGCTAGACGAATCATGGAAGAAGTTGTTATTCAATGGAGGAGACGTAAATTTAGAGTGTGGGTCATGGAAGAGATTGCGGATTGGATGCCGGATTTTCTTTTTCGTCGTCAAGAAGGTGATTCGACTGTCAATTCCGATATGAGGTCCAGTAACTTTCCGGTGGGAAATTCTGGTGGCGCAATCAATGATGCTGTTATGGTAAGTCCGGAGAAAACGGTTGACGAAGCATTAATTGGTGAGTTGCAGGAAACTCCGGATTTTGTGCCTGTTCCTAAAAATAGTTTTAATGCTTTTGGTAACTCCAACAAGGGACAATCATTGCCTAATAATGATGTTGACCTGTCAAATCAATTCCAATCTCTTGCTGACTGGGAAGCTACGGATAAAGTGGAATTTTGTTTGGATGCTGGAATTATTAATGGGCCAGCAAACTTATCAGAAAATCTATTGGGCCAGGTTGTGAAGAAAAAGGTCCATATAAGTAATAAGAAGTCTCAAAAATCATTTCAGCCCAGAATGGTTTCAACAGATGACAGGCCAAATCCTCTTAAAAGGCCCAGATTAGACTTTGATCCAACATGCTTGGACCCCTTTGGACTGGATGTGTTGCTGGGACTGAATAACGTGGCACCTGTTAATGGTTATGGTATTATTCAAGATAACATAACACGACATAATGAGCATGTTTTGGGGGAAAAACTACAATCAATCAGGACTAACGAGAAGGTGATCGATCTTAATTCCCAACCAGAGAATAGTGGAGTCTCTCGAGGGGCAGTTGATAGAGACATAGGTCACGCTGATGCTTCAGTACCTGTTATGGAGCAGAATTCAGGTTTTTGAACAGAAGTGGAGGAGACGATGAAGATGGGGTGCAAATTAGGTGCCCAACTTGACAATTTTGAGGCTTTGGTTAAACAAGCGATTGTGGAAGAAGGTCAACAGCCAGGTAATATATGAATTTTCTATCGATTAATGTTAAAGGGATTGGGGCGTTTGGAAAGATAGATTGGGTTAAAGGCCTCAAAGTTAAAAACGAGGTCTCTTTTCTGGCGATTCAAGAGACTCAAAAGGATAATCTGGGTAATTTTAACTTGGTTCAAGCCTGGGGTAATGTTGATTTTGATTTTGGTAAAGTTGATTCAAATGGGAGATCGGGCGGTTTGTTGAATATGTGGGATACCAAAGTCTTCACTAAATTATTGGCTTGTCAGGACCAGAATTATCTTCTTACTAGTGGTAATCTGGTTGCTGACGGTACCCCTCTACATATTTTGAACGTTTATGGTCCGCAGAGTGTCGTTAATAAGAGGAGGCTTTGGGATCAAATCAGGGGGGGTGATGCGTTCTAAGGTGGGTCTTTGTATTCTGCTTGGTGATTTTAACGCTGTTCGCTATCCCGAAGACCGGAAAAACTCGAGATTTAATTCTGTCAGTGCCTTAGACTTCAATATTTTTATTGATGATATGGGATTGATGGAATATAAGATGAGGGGGAGTAGTTTCACTTTCATGGTTGGTATGGATGACGGGGTTAAGTTCAGTAAAATCGACAGGGTTTTGGTATGTCAAAGCTTTTTTAATAGGTGGTCACAAGCCGTTTTGAGAACATTACCTAGAGAAAAATTGGATCATTGTCCCCTTTTGCTCACTTTGGTTGATACTAATTTTGGTCCAAAGCCTTTCAGGTGGTATAACTCTTGGTTGGAAAGGGACAGGTGTGAAGCTTTAATCATTAATGTTTTAGATAACAAAGTCTATGAAGGCAGCCCCGGTTGTGTTATCACCTCTAAATTCAAAGCTTGTAGAGATGCTCTTAAGTCTTGGAGGTTGGAGATGATTAATAAAGAAAGCGCCGATTTGAAAAGCATGCAATCTGAGATTGAACGGATGGAATTATTAATGGAGGTTAAAGATTTAGAAGAAGAGGACGTTTGGATTTATGAAGAATGTAAAAAGGGGGATAATTTTATTGACTATCTTCGGCTCCTAGATGTAAAACAAAAATCTAGGATTCGATGGGCGGCGAAGGGTGATGAGAATTCGGCTTTTTTCCACCGTATTTTTAATGGGAGGAAGGCCAAAAATAATATCCCGGTACTTTTGGTTGACGGTAATTGGATTTCCAAACCATCTTTGGTTAAGAGATCTGTGTTTCGTTTTTACATAGACCTGTTTGCTTCCAAAGTTAAAAGACGGCCGACCTTGTTTCTGGATAACATTAGAGTTCTTCCTGATGAGTCTAGAGTTGAATTGGAAGCTGCCTTTTCTAAGGAAGAAATCAAGAGAGCGGTTTTTGATTGTGGTAGTGATAGGGCTCCGGGTCCCGACGGCTTTAATTTTTATTTCTTGAAGCACTTCTGGTCCTTTTTTGAAGATGATTTTTTCAAATTAATGGCTGATTTTTTTGAGACAGGTTTGATTAATCACGGTTTTAGTGCAGCTTTTATTACTCTTATTCCCAAGATCAAGAACCCGATTGGGTTAAAAGATTACCGGCCTATTACTCTGATCTGTATTATTTCTAAAGTTATTTCTAAGATTTTGGCCAACCGGGTCAAGAAGGTGATGCACTTCATTATTTCTGAAAATCAAAGCGGTTTTCTCTCGGGCCGCTTTATTCTTGATGGGCCTTTAATTATTTATGAGGTGTGGCGTGGTTGAAGAACAATCGAGAAAAGGCTTTTTTATTCAAGATAGATTTCGAGAAGGCCTACGATAACGTAGATTGGGCGTTCTTGATTTCTATTCTAAAACAAATGGGTTTTTCAGATCGATGGTGTAACTGGATTGATGGGGTTTTAAAGTCAGCTTGATCATCGGTGCTAGTCAACGGGTCTCCCACTTATATTTTTCAATGTGAAAAAAGGATTAAGGCAAGGTGATCCGTTATCGCCTTTCCTTTTTCTCATCGTTATGGAGGCACTCACTTGTCTTATTAATAAAGCTTCGGATCTTGGTGATTTTGATGGTATTCAACTTGGTGAAAATGGGCCTTCTATCTTTCATTTGCTTTATGCGGATGATGCCCTCATCATGGGGAAGTGGTCGGTTGATAATTTTTCTAGGATGCTCCGCGTCCTTCGTGTTTTTCATGTTTACTCAGGATTAATGATCAACTTACACAAGTCCAATATATATGGTATTAATACAACTGAAGAAGATCTCAACTTTATGGTTCAATACAGTGGGTGTAAACAAGGTGAGATCCCTTTTGATTATCTTGGGATTAAAGTTGGCGCAAACATGAATCGTATAAGGAATTGGTCTTCGGTGGTTGACAAATGTAAGTCCCGTCTCAAGTCTTGGAAATCCAAAACTCTCTCAATAGGAGGGCGGCTTATCCTTATCAAATCGGTTCTTTCGAGCCTTCCTTTGTATTATTTTTCATTATATAAAGCGCCTTCTAAGGTGATTGAAGACATTGACGTTCTTATGAAGCGTTTTTTATGGGCGGGAGATGATGATGTGAGGAAGGTTCATTAGGTAGCTTGGGAGATGGTTACAAGACCTAAGAAGGAAGGGGGTTTGGGAGTTGCTAGATTAGCCGACGTTAATTTGGCGCTTTTAGTCAAATGGTTTTGGCGGTATAAAAAAGAAATTTCCTCTTTGTGGCGCAATGTGGTGGATTACTGTCATTCTTATAGTAATAACTAGGAGTTGCTTCGTTTCAACCGGGCCCTCTCTAGTGGTTGGAAATCGATGGTTGTGTTCATAAATAAAAGTATTCTGGTGATGGGGCCTTCGCTCCAGTTTCGTGCTACTATGGGTAACGGGGCTCACATCCGCTTTTGGCTGGATAAGTGGTGTGGTAATGCGTCGTTCAGTGTTGCATTCCCTGCTTTATTCAGACTCGCAGCTGATAAACAAGATCCTGTAGCTCGTTGTTGGGACAGTCAGCGTCTAGATGTTTGTTGCGGGTGGAAGCGTCCGGTTTCGTCGAATGCTGAACTTGAGGAGCTGCTGCTGTTACGACAAAGCATCGGTAGCCTGTTTCTCTCAAATTCTGCAGACAGGTGGCGTTGGGAAGGAAACAAGGATGGGGTCTTCAATGTTGCCGATTTTAAAAACCTTTTGGTGCAGCAGAATGGGCCGGATAGGAATTCTGTCATGAAGTGGATCGTTTGGGTCCCGCTGAAAGTTAAAGTTTTTGTCTGGCGTTTAGAGATGGACCGAATTCCGACTCGCTTGGCTCTACAAAGGCGCAACATGCATTTATCCGATGTTTCTTGTGGTTTATGTGGTGCTGTTGATGAATCCTCTATTCACATTTTTACGGCCTGTGAGTTGTCTTGTGGTTTTTGGACAGCTATAGGTTCTTGGTGTAAATTGGGGCCTATTTTCGCGTTCGACATCAAAGATCTTCTTCTCCTCCCAGCTGAAAAAACAAGCAAAGAGTCCAAAAAGATCATTCAAGGGATTGTCATGGTTTCTATGTGTGTTATTTGGGTTGCTAGAAATGAGAAGATTTTTAGAAGCAAAGATGTTAAAATAGGTGAACTAGTTGCGAAAGTTAAGTCCCTTTCCTTCCTTTGGCTTAAGTCCCGGTCTAGGTACAAGCAGTTAGTCTGGAAAGATTGGACGATTTTTCCTTTATACATGATGCAGTCTTGTTGTGCTTCGGTCCTTGTTTTGAGGACCGGTAGCGTGTTTTATTGAAGTTCACCTTTCAAAAAAAAATGTACGCGTCCATAATAATTCCTTGCACAATCCGCACAGTGCATTTCATAATGTGTTGGGGAAGAAAATCAAACCTGTGATGAGTGTGACTAGACTACCATAGGGTCCTTTTAATTAGATCGACAAATGATCTCTTTAATTAGACCACCAAGGAGTCTTTTTAGCTATATCATCACATGATATTCCTAACCATATTTTTGGATCAATCTGTTTAACTAGACCACTCAAGGGGTCCAATTATAGAATAGTACTTCATAACCCAAGTGATTTAACTACAACGTAGAAGTCCATTAAGGATTTTAAGATAGTACCTTTGGATATCCTTCTATGAATCCCTTATACGAAGATATGGAAGATTCTACGAGGATTTGGATAACAAAAATTTGGATCACACAAAAACATAAAAGGGAACACATAAGCACATAATCACATAATTGATTAACTTGACCTTTAATTTGTTATCTTTGGACACGGATATTTAAAGCACACCAGGAATCCAATCCGTGGATTTCATTTGCCACTTTAATCATTTTCAAGAATCTATCTATGAAGATAGGAAAATCTTAATAGGAATTTGGCTTGTCCTTATTGAATCGTAATGTACGTATTGAATCATACAAAGAATTCAATTAAGGGCTCCGATGAACGATACCCATCCACTGTCACACCCCGAAATATCAGAGCTGGCGTGACTGGACCGGTATCTTCATTGCACATTCGAAGCAAATAAGCTAAGACTTCTAGAAAATGAACGCCGCTAAGTACTCGAATCCCATGGGTTCTCCTACTCCAACCGTTCCGAAGTTTGAAAAATTTAAACTGAGAAAGAACATGCGAAAAAGTCAACATAAAGTTGAGCGAGTTCATAGTTTGTTTTGAAAAAGATTCAAAACAAATCTTTTGGATAACCGGTTTAAAAGTTATTGAGAAAATATAGTAAAATCATTTTCTCGGCATGATATATGAAAGTTGTGAGTCTAGTCCACGAGAGTCTTTGTAAGCAGGACCAACTCGTCCTCTTACTTGGACATAAGTTGAAAACGTTACCAATGTTTGTAAATCCATGTATTTGTGAGTTTGTGTCAAATGAATCTTAAAGACATTTGAAAGTTTAGGTGTCGAAATCCGTTATGTAAAGCGTAAATGAATATGTTGATCATTAATGTGTAGCTAGGATATTAATATGTGTGCCGACATAGGAAGCCACCAACCCGTAAGCGATTTAGTACCGGTCCACCCGGCGAGGGTAACAAAGGAAACTCCATGTGGTCAGACAAGGACTCGTGAATGGGGCTCGCCATGTACCCGATAGATCTACCCCCTTTGTTCCGTGGTCTTAAACAAGATTAATGGTGCTTTAAGTATCAACATATTCGCACGTGATCTACTAATTCATTTTGTAGCTTAACCATACCATAGTAACATGTATTTCCCCCCGAGAGTTATAAAACCGAAAATGTTTAAAAGAAAAGGGGGACATGAACTCACTGGGTGGTCTCGTTTTACGTACGCAGACAAACCCAGTCTCGTTGTTGTAGCACATTCCCGTCTCTAGACATGAAAATCATGCACGTTTCGTAAATACACGTGCGTTTTATAAAACCGATATGTTTAGTATAAAGCGTTCGTAAACCGTTTAAGTTCCTTGAAATCCATTCGCAAAACGATTTAAAAGTATGAGTTTTCGTTCATCGAAAAGTTGTTTGTTTTTGCAAAACTTGCATGTCTTTCCACCCCCGAAAACATTTGTAAAAACGTAAAACTAGAAAAGGTTGGGGTTATGAACTCACCTGGATATTCCTGTGCAAAGCTAGCTTAGTGTGATTCCGTAGTGTCGTTCCAATAACGTGAATTAGCTAGCGTGCATCTATAGTATTCCTAACAGGAAATAACGTATCAGTTTTTAATTTAAACGTAGCTAAACTACTGTCCGAGCTCTACCGAATCGTTAACTATACGATTCTATAAAGGTATTATTGTTTTGATTTAGAATAACCAATCTTGGTCATTTGATCCCGTTATAATCGGGATAAAGCTAAGTCTCGAGATCGATTTAGTTTTCGAGTGATTAAGATATATATATTTATATATATATTCAAATATAAATATATACTTTCGATGTCGTGTCGGTCGTCGTGAATAGAAATACGTAGATAAGATGGTACGTGTTCGATATGTCGTATGTGATGCGGTAATATAGCGTGTACTTTTCATAGGAAGGAAGCAAATAGATATATATATATATACATACATACATATATATATATATATATATATATATATATATATATATATATATATATATGGTATGGCAATTTATTGTTGACGCTTGGAATAAATATAAAACATTATATTTATTTAATAAAATTACACGGTGAAATAAATATACACAATTATATTTATATTAAATAATCGCTGAATAATAGTCGTTCCAAATAAATATAAACATTATATTTATTGTATTTGACATTCGAAATAAATATAAACCTTATATTTATTTTATAAAAGTATTCGGAAATATCGGTGTTCGAAATAAAATAAATAATTATATTTATTTGTAAAAGTGTATCGGGTTCGATGTTTCTAAACGTGGAAATAAATAATCGTCGAATAATAGTCATTTGAAATAAACATAACAATTATATTTATTTTACGAAAGTACACGAAGTTATTTAATTTGTCGTTGTTTTACTACTTCGTTTTATAATTTGAAAAACATCGTCAAATAAATATATCTCTATATTATATCTTATAAGAAAAACTCGAATTGTTGATAAGTGTCGTATTTATAATGTAATTACATCGCATGTTACGGATTTTTAGGAAAAACGAACAGAGTTTACTCTGTTTTTCGAATAACCCGACAATAAAAGTCGTATTTTGTCAAAACTCAACAATAATCCACGCAATGTAATCAAAATGTAATTTTCGCCAAAGTATCAAAACCTAAACTAGTAAATAATCGAGTCGGGTCGAGCTCGGTCACGTATAACCATCAAAAATCTAAACTAGGGTATATTAACTCGCTACTTCTAGTTTTTACCGGTTCTTCGAGTTGACCGCTATTGACCCGAGTTGACTCAGGTTTGACCGAGTCTTTGACTGGCGTTGACTGAAGTTGAGGTTTGACCAACTGACAGAACCTTGACCTGTTGTGCCGTAACAAAACTGACTTGAACCGAACCGAGTTAAACCAACCTTGAACCGAGCCGAGACACTAATCTGCTAGTAACCGAACCACGAGACTCGAGCCTTTGACTAAGTTTAACTGTGTTTGACCCGAACCCGACATGGAATCGAGCAGAGCCCGAATCGGATCTGAAACGGCCGAGGATAATCAACACCAATCCAAGAAATAGGTTAGTAATTTGTGTCGAAACGACGACTTACCCGAAAAACATTCACCGGAGCTCGTTTTTAGAATAACCCGACAGCAACATCATCCCATCCTTTATCATCTTCACAGCAAACACTTCATCATCATCATCAACTACAACAACAGTGGCCACATCATCATCGGCTTCGTCGGGCCTTTCGGAGGTTTGTCGGAGCAGCCGCTCTTCCGCTTTGAGACGCCACCCAACCCCACCATACCCCCCATCCATCGTCGCACGTCGCGTCTGCTGCCGTTGTGTTTGAGCGCCGCCACCACCAAGCGGTGGTCGGCCGCCGTTTGTTCAGAGAGCGAGTAGAGTGAGAGTAGGGAGAGAGAGAGAGAGGTGTCACCGGTAAACGAAGCCGAAGAATTGATCAGAATCCACTTTCTGATGGTCGATTTCAGGTGAGACAACAGAAAGGTGTGAGCAACGAGAGTGTGTGTTACCGGAGAAGAAGGGTGGGGGTGTGGGGGTATCGGTGCCGGAGATAAGCAATCGGAGAAGGAGGGGCGTCGGCCGGAATTTCGATCTCCGGTTACTGGACTTCGAGAGGGGGAGCAGAGGAAAAAAAACTGTTGTAGTTGTGTGCGTGGTTTAGAGATAGGATGAAATGAAGATCAGGAGGATAAGGGGAGCTCTTATACTTAGGGTTTTATGTAGTGGGGGGCCTAAAAGCACATTAACGCGTTTTAAGCGGCCCAATAAAAATCCAAAGCCCGTTTTCGAACCCGATTATTGTATAACGTCATAAAATATAATCTTAGAGGCGAAACGCCTAAGAATTTACATTGGATGTCGATATTTGACGCGTATGATCGTTGTCGCGTTAAAACGCGTAAATTGTTCCGTATGTCGTTTCTAACCCATTTTTCGATCCGTTTCTAACTACGGATACTAAAATTTGAAAACACAATTAAATTTATCAAAATATATCAGTTTTTAAGTTAATACGCACGTCTGATGCTTTCGTTTTGTTGTCGGTGCGTTCCTGCAGTCACGTTTTCGTTCACGTTTGCGTGTTTTGATATTTTAAAGCGTGATAATTTAGCAAAACGAAATCCGTAGATTTAAATTATACGAATAAAATTCGTATTTGTCTGCGTGGTCAGTATTTTGTACGGCATCAGTTCGTTATCGCTTAACGTTACGCAGTTTTCCCGAAAATCCTCATATGCGCATTGTAACGTCTGATTAGCGTTCCTAGGCATTCCAATAGCCTAATTAAGCTAATTTGTGTCTTAAACATTATTTGTTATCGCCTAAACGTTTGTTAATCGCGTAATTAGAAGGCCGTTAATTACAGGTTGTCACATTCTCCCCCTATTACAGAAATTTCGTCCCCGAAATTTAGACTATGTTATCTCCTTAGAGTTGTGTTGTTCGCAGGTAAGTCCGAATAATACCCAAGTGAATGACCGCATAATCAAATCAAATCAATACTTATTCAGATTACGTGAGTATAAAGACATTTTGCATCAGTAGGAACCCAACGGTTCAACTGAGTTTGTTCTAGAAATCGATGTCAAGTGAACGAAGCGTAGTGATACTATCACCAATGCGACCAAGTTTACGGGGTTCAACAAAAGAGGAATTTCGACCAATAGAATTCCAAATGAACGTTCACAATATGCAATTAATTTTTGAAACAATAGAATTTACTACCAACGGAAACTTGCGTTAGTTGTTGTATGATTGAAACTCGAATTCAACAAGCTCAAACAAATAGAATCATAAAAAAAATGATTTGTCAACTATTGAACCATTTAATGAATAAAATCAACGTATTGACATTATTGAGTTGCAAGGATACACCGAAATGAAATACAACCGAACCTGGTGTATCATCGCCTTAATACATAGTTGCATTAAGGCTATTTAAATGATTAATCAAACGAAAAGCATACGTGGTTTTGTATGAAACAATCGATCACGATTAGCACAAGCTACAAGTTTATACCGACACCACAAGGTGTCGTATTGAATGAAATAATCCAATAATAGCGGTGACCGAACAAGCTCACCGGGTTTGGAATTAAATGAGGGCTCAACGAAATAAATTTGAACGTTTGTTTCAAACATATCTCATAGAATTTTCAATTGAAAATGAAACCAATAAATATTGTTTTTCGTTTGAAGAGGAATTAAGTAACGAATATCACAAAATGTTCGATCGATGCTGAAAGAACCGTTAAGAGGTACACCAAAATATGACATAAACTTGTGTACCATTATCTTAACACACGATTGTGTTAAGACTGTTGTAATATGATAAACGAACAAAGAGGATTTAATATCAATAAACAAATAGAAAAATAATTAAATCCGTATATAATGTGAGCAACGAGATTAGCGCAAGCTTCAAACTTGTGAAAAACGGTACCACAAGGTGATCGTGATCAAAGAAACGATTCAATGCAGTCAAAGACCAAACAAGCCTGTTATAGTTCAAAACAAATGAAGTGCTTGTTGGGATTATTTCAAATATGGTGGCCTCAATCCATCATATGGAATCTTGAATCGAATATATATTACGAGCAAGTTCAATCAATTGAACTTGGTTGAAACATAATCCAACAATGAATTCATATATCAATAAGAAAGTTTCGACATGGCCACAACGAAAAAAAAACCATGTATGCCGCTCAAAAGGAAATGAGTTTTCCAAGAAATCCGTTGACTCGATACCAAGGAATCAACATTTTGCAATAATACGGGTCATCTAGAATACAATGCAAAGATTTAGTATAGCGAAATAATATATGAGATGTTGACAAAACAACCATTCGAAGTGAAACCACATGCG
Organism: Helianthus annuus; assembly: GCF_002127325.2. Taxonomy (NCBI): domain Eukaryota; kingdom Viridiplantae; phylum Streptophyta; class Magnoliopsida; order Asterales; family Asteraceae; genus Helianthus; species Helianthus annuus. The sequence goes on from NC_035433.2 coordinate 95,856,941, forward strand.
TAGCAAACAATGCATGTGTAGCGTAATAATTTGTCAAGAAATAAGCAAATGAGTATTCGCTATTATGAAAGAAAACTTTCGTGATGCAATGATCATTAGGGGGAGTAGAGATATGAAATTCTACTCACTATATGCAAAAAGTCAAAATTTCAACCAAAGAAATGTAAGGACTTTACCTGGAAGTTCACGTGATGATTGGTTGTTATGTGATATTACCATAGAATGTCGTACATGGCATAATCACCAAAAATGAAGTAGGGGGAATGCGGAGACATGTGACTTCTTTTGTGGCGCCAATTGTTGTGAGTCTCTTTAGACTAAGTAGCGACCGTTGTGAAATCTTGTTCTAACGTACCTCTGCGAGATTCGTGTTGTTTGCAGTGTCACTTGGCAAATTGCCGCTTTTCGATCAGTAGTTCTCCCGCTGACGGGATTAGCATCGTTGTTGTCGTGCCCAATCATGTTTTTCAAAGGCCTTGCCTCGAAATTCGTGTGTGATATACTTCGACATCCGCTGACGTATAGTTTAGGTTTCATGTGCACTAGCGTTTCGTTCCACGTAGAATGTGATGTGCTCCGACATCCGTTGACGTATAATTTGAGTTTCATGTATTCTTGTGCACTAGCATTTCGTTCAACGTAGGTTACCAGCTCGGGTAAGTAAGATAGCATAGACGACACAATATAATGGCGCTTGCCCGAGTTGTTAGTCACAGTTTCGAAGTGAGGACCTTTAATGAGTTTCGACATAAGCTTTACAAAGGTCCTAAATGCATGTTATCCAAAACTCTCAAAGTTTTGCTTAATGTATGAATCTATTTCGTCAACCGTGTATCAACACAACTCTTGTGCATGTTTAAAATCAAAACAGTTGACTCATTGTTCTTGGCAACGGTTGGAACCCATATTCGAGTCTTAGGCGTTCTGTATGTGTTGAATTCTTGATATCTAAGTCCCAAGAGAATAGTGAGGTTAAAGCCTAGGTATCTCTACATAAACCTAATTCACTGAAACCTATAGCTCTGATACCAATCTGTTACACCCCGAAATATCAGAGCTGGCATGACTAGACCGGTATCTTCATTGCACAGCGGAAGCAAATAAGCTAAGACTTCTAGAAAATGAACGCCGCTAAGTACTCGAATCCCATGGGTTCTCCTACTCCAACCGTTCCGTAGTTTGAGAAATTTAACCTGAGAAAGAACATGCGAAAAAGTCAACATAAAGTTCAACGAGTTCATAGTTTGTTTTGAAAAAAGATTTAAAACAAATCTTTTTGATAACCGGTTTAAAAGTTATTGAGAAAATATAGTAAAATCATTTTCTCGGCATGATATATGAAAGTTGTGAGTCTAGCCCACGAGAGTCTTTGTAAGCAGGACCAACTCGTCCTCTTACTTGGACATAAGTTGAAAATGTTACCAATGTTTGTAAATCCATGTATTTGTGAGTTTGTGTCAAATGAATCTTAAAGACATTTGAAAGTTTAGGTGTCGAAAACCGGTCTGTAAAGCGTAAATGAACATGTTGATCATTAATGTGTAGCTAGGACATTAATATGTGTGCCGACATAGGAAGCCACCAACCCGTAAGCGATTTAGTACCGGTCCACCCGGCGAGGGTAACAAAAGAAACTCCATGTGGTCACACAAGGACTCGTGAGTGGGGCTCGCCCTGTACCCGATAGATCTACCCCCTATGTTCCGTGGTCTTAAACAAGATTAATGGTACTTTAAGTATTAGCCTATTCGCACGTGATCTACTAATTAATTTTGTAGCTTAACGATACCATAGTAACATGTATTTCCCCCCGAGAGTTATAAAACCGAAAACGTTTAAAAGAAAAGGGGGACATGAACTCACTGGGTGGTCTCATTTTGCGTACGCAGACCAACCCAGTCTCGTTGTTGTAGCTAGGACATTCCCGTCTCTAGGCATGAAAATCATGCACGTTTCGTAAATACGCGTGTGTTTTCTAAAACCGGTATGTTTAGTATAAAGCGTTCGTAAACCGTTTAAGTTCCTTGAAATCCATTCGCAAAACGATTTAAAAGTATGAGTTTTCGTTCATCGAAAAGTTGTTTGTTTTTGCAAAACTTGCATGTCTTTCCACCCCCGAAAACATTTGTAAAAATGTAAAACTAGCAAAGTTGGGGGTTATGAACTCACCTGGATATTCCTGTGCAAAGCTAGCTTAGTGTGATTCCGTAGTGTCATTCCAATAACGTGAATTAGCTAGCGTGCATCTCTAGTATTCCTAACAGGAAATAACGTATCAGTTTTCTAATTTAAACGTAGCTAAACTACGTATCCGAGCTCTACCGAATCGTTAACTAAACGATTCTATAAAGGTATTATTGTTTTGATTTAGAATAACCAATCTTGGTCATTTGATCCTGTTATAATCGGGATAAAGCTAAGTCTAGAGATCGACTTAGTTTTAGAGTGATTAAGATATATATATATATATATATATATATATATATATATATATATATATATATATATTTATATATATTCAAATATAAATATATACTTTCGATGTCGTGTTGGTCGTCGTGAATAGAAATACGTAGATAAGATGGTACGTGTTCAATATGTCGTATGTGATGCGGTAATAGAGCGTGTAGTTTTCATAGGATGGAAACAAATAGATATATATATATATATATGGTACGGCAATTTATCGATGACGCTTGGAATAAATATAAAACATTATATTTATTTAATAAAATTACACAAAGTATCGACGGTGAAATAAATATACACAATTATATTTATATTAAATAATCGCCGAATAATAGTCGTTCGAAATAAATATAAACATTATATTTATTGTATTTGACATTCGAAATAAATATAAACCTTATATTTATTTTATAAAAGTATTCGGAAATATCGGTGTTCGAAATAAAATAAATAATTATATTTATTTGTAAAAGTGTATCGGGTTTCGATGTTTCTAAACGTGGAAATATATAATCGTCGAATAATAGTCATTTGAAATAAATATAACAATTATACTTATTTTACGAAAGTACACGAAGTTATTTAATTTGTCGTCGTTTTACAACTTCGTTTTATAATTCGAAAAACGCCATCAAATAAATATATCTCTATATTATATCTTATAAGAAAAACTCGAATTGTTGATAAGTCTCGTGTTTAGAATGTAAATACGTCGCATGTTACGGGTTTTTTTAGGAAAAACGGACAGAGTTTACTCTGTTTTTCGAATAACCTGACAATAAAAGTCGTATTTTGTCAAAACTCAACAATAATCCACGCAATGTAATCAAAATGTAATTTTCGCCAAAGTATCAAAACGTAAACTAGTAAATAATCGAGTCGGGTCGAGCTCGGTCGTGTATTGTTATGGGCCATTTTCTGAACGTATATCCTGTTTAATATTCTGCTTTTGATTGTTTATTTGAGATCAGGATACCGGATCAGGATATTGGTACCATCATGAATCGATATCCTGGTAATAACTGATTTAACCACGTGCAGATTAAAGGGTATAAGTCTCTAACGTTCAAGTGGACTTCTTCTCCTTGAGACTCGGACAAAACAGTTGGGAGAAAGACGTTGAAGCCGGAATATGTGGATTACAACGTTCACGTATGGAATATTCTCCGGATCCCGGAATAATAGGATAATTGGTTGCTTTCTTTTTACTATAAATAGATTGATCGAATCATATTAAGTCACATACACTCTTTCGCACACTTTGCTTTCTAGTCTCTAGCAATCATTACACGCGAACACTTGTACTCAAATCTCATTGTAACACTTAGTTGATCCGTATCATATCCTGCATTGTATCCTGAAGTTGAAAGCAATAAGAAGAACTAGGCAACTGCGATTGTCAGCTCCCGAGGTTTTATGCCGGCGATCTAGATTGATCAAGGGCTTTCCTCGTACACCTCGTGTCATTTCCTTTACTTTTTGCTCATAGTTTGATCGTAGATACAACTCAATATCCTGAGCCGTATCCTGAAAACTGTTTTTCCTAAACAAGTTAACAAGCATATTTTCAACACACGTTTCAAGCACACTACCTCACTTAACTAATTTGATCACTAAATTGCTTCGGTAATTTTTGACCAAAACAATTTGGCACCCACCGTGGGGCAAGTGGTGCTATCTTTACTAAAAATCTTTGTGAAATCATTAATTGGTTTTCTGTTTTCAAAACTTTTTGCCACATTATTTGCAATGGCCACAAGAGCAAGCATGAGCTCCTCCACTGTGTCTGCTACAACTTCTGCTACTACTGGTTCGGTGCTTCCACCACCTCCTCCAAGGATGCCCGCTCCTTCACGACCTCAGGATATTATCCCTACTCGGAGTATTCAGGGATCTGCTCCCGTTTTAGCTTCTAATGATGAAATTCTAACCTTATTGGGAAGTGTGCAGGAACAAATGAGGCAGCAACAGGAAACAAACCAAATGCTGTTGAGGGAAATACAAATCTTAAAATCTGGTTCGAGCAGATCCACTGAAGATATCGTCACTCCTCTACAGCCCAGGGCTTTGAACTTCAGTTCTGCATTTTACACTGAGGATAACCGGGGAAATACTGTGCCTAGCCATCCCCAGAATCCTACTCCTGAGATGCCCTCTTCGGTTAGAGTGTCAACTGTGAGGAGCTCAGGATATGCTTCAGGATATGGCCAAAATCCTCAGATTGGTAACGTGTCTAATAATAATAATACTCTTGCCACTAACAGTGTTGGATCTTTGCAGGATACAGGTGTGACATCAGCATTATCTAGGGAGCTTGAGAAGCTAAAGGATATTGTTTTGGTCAAAAATCACACAAGGATAATGTAACCAAACTTTATGTAAACGGGGTATGATGCTTGGTTAATTATGAAAGTAAAGGATCACTTCTGTGATAAAAGATGCAAAGACACAATGATTTATACGAGGAAAAAGCCCTTGATCAATGTATGATCTCCGGCATAAAAAACCTCGGGTGATGGCAACTACCGATCACCAACTTCAATATAAGAAAAATATGATTACAACTTTGGATGATAATGAGCTGAGTACAAGGATCACTATTGTTTCGAGTGTCTAGGTGTGTGAGAGTTGCGTTGTATGTCGTGTGTGTTCTTCCGAATGAGGAAGATGGGTATTTATACATGTGTAGGTAACTTATTTTAGGTAGATAGACCACTAATCAGCTCATTACCCCTTTAGAAATAAAGATAATCTAGCCTAAATTGCTGCCCATTAATCAAGCTAAGTTTCCATATCCGGTACAACGTCTATCTCCAATTTAGCTCTTGCCATATTTGTGAAAACGCGTCCCTGGATCATGATGTGTAGGGCATATCCTGCTAGGTGTTCCTGCAAAACAATTTTGTAACAAGTGGAAGTGACCGTTAGTGTAAGGATCACCATATCGTCCCATGATCCTGATCCTGAAGTCTGGCTGAGGATCACTATCTGCCAAAGAAACAAGGATCACTGGTCAGGATCACGTATAAGGATCATTTATAGTAAAATCCAGCCCCAACAATTGCCCCCAAAATATAAGGAGTTAATTGTAAATAGATGAGTTATATTTTGTTTTGAGCTTATCTCTAACGGGCGACTCCGGGTTACTAGCCGTTACATATGGACTAGCCGTTGTGATATTTACGTCACTGATGTGACGATCCCTGCAAATCATCATTATAAATAGGAGATAGGGTTAGGATCATTTTGTATTTAAATTCGAAGTATCTCCCTTTATAACCATCATCGAAGACTCTTGATCAGGTATCATCTTCTTCTTTCTCTTCTTTGCTCTGTTCTTTCGTGCTTTTACCCTGTTTTTGTTCAAAATATGCTGCTCCGTAATTCTCCGCACAAGGGTCCCAAGAAGGAGAGTCCCTTAAAGAGCCAGGGAATTATCAAGGATTCTCCCGTGGAGAGATGCTGCTTTACTGATGTCCACATAGACAAGATTCGCCATTGTTTCCCAGCGAATATTGTTTTCAAACCCTTTGATCCTACTGCTTTGAGCGATCTTGTCTCAGACGTCTGGGTGGCTTTTCCTGCTACTCCCTTCCTCATTGGGTATTCATATCCTTTTCCGATGTTCACCCAATCTTTCTTTTCTCTTACCGGCATCTCATATATCCAAGCTATGCCGATGATCTGGAGGGTTCTATATACCTTCGAGAGGATCATCGAGCAAGAAGGGATTGATCTGGGGATGGCAGAGCTGGCCGAGCTCTATGATCTTACTACGTTTGGTTCCCACCGGTATCTGCTGAAACGGAAAGCTGGGGAGGATCACCCTATTTTCAAAGTGACCAAGAATGATACCAACTGGAAACGTCGATTTTTCTTTGTTAAGAGGGATTCCATCCCGGATGGGAAGGATCTGCCCAAGGAATGGGCCACTCATGGTAGGATAAAGGATCCTCGAAGGATCACTATCAGTTCTGTCTCATATGATGAGGATCACTGATGTCTTTTCTTTTTTGTCTTTTTATGCAGCTATCTCCGTTGCTCACTTAAAGTTGACCCCTGCTGCCAAAGAGAGAGTGTTAGCTTTCAAGAAGCTTGATCCTGAAGTTCGAAGCTTCCAGATTATTATCCAAGATTCTCAAGAGATATCCTCTGCGTCTGCCACAATGTCAAGTAAGTATCCTCATAAAAAATAAGTTTTATGTGAAAGTATTTAATTTTAACAAGGGAACTTATCTTGTTTTTGAATTATGTAGGTGCCGGAAAATCTGCCAGGTCCGTTAAATCAGCCTCCAAATTTGGGATCAGTGATCTTGCCAATGTCACGTCTTCAAAGAAGAAGGCTCCTGCTGCCAGTCCTTCAGTCTCAGCTCCCAAAGCGTCTATCCGGGGCAAGGGGAAGAAGAGGAAGACTACTGAAGATCTACAAGGATTTCCCCTCCTCCGTCAGCAATTCCTTGACTACGTGAATGAGGTAAGGATCACTGCCCCTGTAGGTTATCCGCCTATCATATCCTGTTTGTGTATCCTGCTTTTCTTGAGGATCACCTGAGTCTGAGCTTGTCTTTATTCTCTTGTTTGCAGAAACTTGCTGAGATTGAAACTTATCTTGGCAATGTTGAGGACCAGGAGAGCCAGATTGCTGACCTTCAACAAATGGGCGTGCTTAAGGATCTCAAGATAGGAGATCTTGAGAAGGAACTCCGGGTCATGAAGGCTGAGGCTGCTCAGAGGTTGATTGATATGGATAACGAGAAGCAGGAGATCACCCAAGATGCTAAGGTCTCCGCGGCAATTGCTATGTATAAGATTCAACTTCAGATGGCCGAGGAGGCTCAGGATCCTACCTTTGACAAAGGCTCGTGGGATGTTGAAGGTTGGAAGGCAAGGCTGGCAGACCTGGAGGACGAGGATGAGGCTGAGGAGATCCCCATGCTGGAAGGTGGAGATGCTGGTAAGGATCAGGGTGAAGCGAGTGGAGCTGGTGGTGATGGTGCAGCGAAGGTTTGAGCTGCAAGATTGGGCAATGATGGAAACTTCTAGACATAGCCGGAGCCCAATTTTTTTTGTTTAGTGGTTGTGATGTTTTAAAACAATGATGGTCTGTATTTGAACAATAGTTTAGGGTTGAGGATCCAGGATCCTGTGAACAATAGGTAGGATTACAAATGGTGGAGGGATCCTCTGTTTGGGGGATGAAGCCTTTGTGATCCTGCCGCTTTTATTTTCTGCAAAATGCTAAGACCGCATAGACAATGGACACCCTTTGCCAATCCATGTGGACGGGCCACGTTTTGCTGGTAGAAATGTGGGTTGGCAATTTTGACAACTTTTTGAAGGGTTAATGATCCTTTTGTTAAATAATATAACTTAACTTTTCTGGCTTATCTTGTGTTGTTATCCTTTTTGATTTTCAATTGTTTTGACACATGTTTGTTTGAAAAGTTGAGCAAATTATGTTTAAGAAATTTAGGACATGATCCTGGATCAAATATCCTATAATCGAAAGTTTTCAAGATAGCTTATCTTAAGGATCATAGGTTCAGTTGTCAAGGTCTAAAGGTTATTCAAATGAATAATGAAATTAAAAGTAGTTAAGGATCATACCTGAGGATCCAAGTTAGGATCCTAACCTTTAATCAGGATAACCATAAGTAAAAATCTTAATGAACAATAAGGATTAAGGATCCTTAATTGTTTAACTTCGAAAACCTGAAAAATGGAGTATAACTTGGGACTAAGCCAATATAAAAGATAAGTTAGTAACTAGGGACAAGCCCAAAGGGTAACTGGGGATAATCCCAAAGGATCACTGGGGACAAGCCCATAGGATCACTGGGGACAAGCCCATAGGATAACTGAGATTGATCCCGGAGGATCACTGGGGACAAGCCCATAGGATAACTGAGAATGATCCCGGAGGATCACTGGGGACAAGCCCATAGGATAACTGGGGACAAGCCCAAAGGATCGTATGTAAACTGGAGTATGGCCCTTTCTGGCAACTATCCAAACTTAGTGACATGAAAATGTCAAAACCTTAGCTAACGTGAAAACGTTAGAAACCTTAGGAACAGATGTATGGTGCGTCCACCATTATACGTAGGATCCCAAGTATAGCCAGTACGATGAGGTCGCCAGCCCCGAAAATGGGTACTGATCCCAAAGACATGAACTATATCAGGATCATCGTGCGCTGCTGGCGGATACTGGGGATAATCCCAAGGATAACTGGGGTTGGACCCAAGGATCTGCGGTGCTTTTGAAGATCTTTGACGATATGCTGAAGATACCTGAACTTATCATAACTCAAATGTTTCGTGAGTAGAGGATGAAGGATACATGATCCTTATCCTTAGGCAACAAGTAAGAAAATGTAATAGTTTTAGGATAGGCATATTACCAGAGTAAGGATCACTGATATCTCCGGGATCCTTCATGGATACTTCAATGTAAGGGTCACATGCATGGAGGATCACGTTCACACGAAATATTTCTTTAAGTGAACAGCATTCCAGGCTCTTGGTAACAAGTTTCCTTCCATGGTTAGCAACCTGTATGCCCCCTTTCCTGCTTCAGCTTCAATCAAGTAGGGACCTTCCCATTTTGGTGCTAGCTTCCCGTCAGCAGGATTGATAGTATTTTGAAATGCTATTCTCGACACCATATCTCCAACTTGGAACTTCCTTATCCTGACATTCTTGTTGTAGGCACCAGCCATTCTTTGTTGGTAGCTTGCCATCCTTATTCTAGCTAGATCCCTGATTTCCTCGATAGTATCCAAATCCTGAGCTAGGATTGCAGCATTTTCTTCAGGATCACAAGCACTTGTTCTAGCAGTTGGGATCACCATCTCTGTTGGGATCACTGCTTCTGCCCCAAATACTAAAGAGAAAGGTGTTTGGCCAGTGGCATTTTTGGGAGTTGTCCTATCAGCCCATAGCACATAAGGTAACTCTTCTGCCCATTTCCCCTTCTTGGATCCTAGCTTCTTCTTCAGATTGTTGATGATGATCTTGTTGGATGATTCTGCTTGACCATTGGCTTGTGGATGAACTGGTGTTGATGTTATCATCTTGATTCCCCAACTGTTACAAAAGTTAGTGGTTCTGCTTCCAATGAATTGAGAACCATTATCACATACAATTTCAGAGGGAATGCCAAATCTGGTTATAATGTTTCTTTTGATAAAGGATATAACTTCCTTCTCTCTGACTTGAGCAAAGGCTTCAGCTTCTATCCAGTTGGAAAAATAGTCAGTCATGGCAAGCATAAATACTTTTCCACCAGGTGCTTTAGGGAGCTTGCCAACTATATCCATTCCCCATCTCATGAATGGCCAAGAGGATGGTATGGGGTGTAGTAATTCAGCTGGTTGGTGAAGGATATTGCTATGTCTTTGGCAAGGATCACATTTCTTAGCATACTCTACAGCATCCCTTTTCATGGTTGGCCAGTAGTATCCTGTTCTGAGGATCCTCGAGAATAATGCCCTGCCCCCAGTGTGGTTTCCACAATCTCCTTCATGGAAGTCTCTCAACATTTCTTCAATTTCAGGATCCTCAATACATCTTAAATATGGTCCTGCAAGGGATCGTTTATACAGCATGTTATTTAAGATTGTAAATTGAGATACCTTGATCCTGAAAGCTCTAGGATTTTCTCCCATTGGGATCTCTCCATTTTGCAAGTATCTCATGATTGGTGAGATCCATGATCCTGAATAAGATTGGGCTTCTTCACTAGGGATCATTGCAGTATCCTCTTCTATTTCCATGGCTACTTGATTTTCAATAGCAGGAGCCAGGATATGGATGATAGGGATACTTATATCTTCTGGAATCTTCAAGGATGATCCTAGGTTGGCCAATGCATCAGCTTCCGTGTTATCCTCCCTTGGTACCTGTGTTAAGCTAAAAGAGACAAAAGAGAGTGCCAATTCTTTGACTATCTCTAAATATTTGGTTAGTTTTTCACCTTTAACAGCATAGGATCCATTAAAGTGATTGGTGATCAATAATGAATCTACATATACTTCGAGATATCTTACCCCCATATCCTTAGCAATCTGTAAGCCAGCAATTAAGGCTTCATATTCAGCCTCATTGTTAGTTGCTTGGAATTCACAGGCTATGGAGTGGGGTATTATGTCCCCCTGTGGCGATTTTAGTAGGATCCCTAGCCCTGTGCCTTTGATATTTGAGGATCCGTCAGTGTGCAGGATCCAAGGATCCTTGGTCTCATCCAGCTGCTGGACCTCCGATTCTGCTTCCTTTTGTAGATCACTACTGAAATCAGCCACAAAGTCAGCTAATGCTTGTGATTTAATGGCTGTTCTTGGTTCGTATCTTATATCATGGGCACTAAGCTTCACTGCCCACTTAGCCATTCTTCCTGACATATCCGGTTTCCTGAGGACATTCTTAATTGGAAAATTAGTTTTAACAATAATAGTATGGGTTTCAAAATAATGCCTTAACTTCGTGGATGCCATGATTAATGCAAGGATGAGTTTTTCGAGGTGTGAGTACCTGGATTCGGCATCAAGTAGACTTTTACTTACATAGTAGATAGGATATTGTGTACCTTCGTGATCCTTAACAAGGACAGCACTTACAGCGGTTGAGGATACCGCCAGATATAAGGATAACACATCTCCTTTTTCCGGTTTTGCTAATGCTGGTGCTGAGGACATATACTCTTTTAGGGCTTGTAAAGCATTCTCATGCTTCTCAGTCCATTCGAACTTCTTATTCTTCCTTAGGATATCGTAGAATTCTTTGCACTTTTCTGAGGATTTCGATATGAACCTGTTCAAAGCTGCTATCCTGCCTGTTAGTCTTTGAACATCCTTGGCATTGGCAGGAGATTTGATATTTATTAATGCTTTGATTTGTTCCGGGCTTGCTTCAATGCCCCTCTGGGTTACCATGTATCCTAAGAACTTTCCTGCCTTAACACCAAAATGGCATTTTGAAGGATTAAGTTTCATGTTGTAGTGATCAAGGATATCGAATGCTTCTTCTAAGTCCTTTAGGTGATCCTCAGCTTTTTTTGATTTGACCACCATATCATCTATGTACACCTCCATAGTTTTTCCAATTTGATCCTTGAACATCATATTTACCAGCCTTTGGTATGTTGCACCTGCATTTCTTAGTCCAAATGGCATGGCAATATAACAATATAAACCGGTTGGGGTCATAAAGGCTGTATCCTCTTGGTCAGATGGTTCCATCTGGATTTGTTGGAACCCAGATGATGCATCCATAAAGGTCAACAGTTCATGCCCCGCTGTTGCATCCACCATGGAGTCAATGTGGGGTAATGGGAAAGGATCCTTGGGACATGCCTTATTCAAATCAGTGAAATCGACACATACCCTCCACTTTCCGTTTTTCTTTTGGACAACAACCACATTGGCTAACCATTTAGGATATTTTACCTCTCTGATCATACCTGCTCGAAGTAGTCTCTCTACTTCTTCTTGGATAATGGCATTCCTTTCTGGTGCAAACTTCCTCCTTTTTTGATGGATTGGCTTGATAGACCTGTCAATGCCAAGTTTGTGAGTAATAATATCCTTAGATATACCTGTCATATCTTCATGTTTCCAAGCAAAGGTAGATTTTCTTCTTTTGAGGAAGGATATCATGTCTTCTTTCATCTTGCCAAGGATCCCTGATCCGATATAGATTTTTGATTCAGGATCACTGGGATCCAAGAGGATTTCATCTACGTCTTGTTCCCTTGCCTCCAAGACATTCCTCGGAGGATACTGTAATTGCTATTGCTCCCTTGGTTTCGATGTTGGCTTCATGGATGATGTATAACAATCTTTAGCTTCTTGCTGATCACTTTCGATCTTGATTATCCCCCATGGGCTAGGGAGCTTCACACATTGATGGTAGGTAGATGGAACTGCTTTCATGTCATGTATCCAAGGCCTGCCAAGGATAACGTTGCAACAAGATAAACAGTCAATAACACAAAATTTTTGGTAATTATGTAATCCTTCCACGTAGATTGGGAGTTTGATGTCCCCCAGAGTTTTCTTCGTTTCTCCACTGAATCCCACAAGCACGGAGGATCTTGGTGTGATGTCTGATTCTGGGATTCCCATCTTCTTCAAGACATCAAGCTGGATAATGTTCACTGAGCTCCCTCCGTCAATAAGGATCCTGCGGACAAAATGGTTAGAGATAAAGAGAGTGATAACTAAGCTATCATGGTGAGGATCCTGAACATTAATGTGATCATCCTCATCAAATGTTATCATCTTTCCTTCTGAGACGCTTGAGGTTCTAATAGGCCTTTCTCCATTATCCATTTTTGATTCTTTTGCATGTCTTTTGGCCGCTGAGAAGGATGTTCCACAAATGTCTGATCCTCCGGATATGAAGTTAATCACTTGTGCGTTTGCCGGAGGTGCTGGAGCCTTTTCAGGGATCCTTTCAGGATCCTGGGTCCTTTGCTTTTTTCTTCCCAACAATTCCTTTAGATGCCCCTTGCTTAGCAGGTATCCAATTTCTTTTCTTAAGGCTATGCAATCTTCAGTTAGATGCCCGAAATCCTCATGGTATGCACACCATTTGGACTTGTCTTTAGTCCCGGATGGTTTGTCATTCTTCCTGGGCCACCTAGCTTTTTCACCTAGATTCTGCATTGCAAGGATTAGTTCATGATTATCAACGGAAAAACAATATTCTGAGATTGAAGGATATTCTTCATCATCCTCTTCTTGGTCAACAACATGCACATTCTTGTTCTCATTCCTATGGTAGGATTTGAACTTGTTGCTTTTGAAGGAGGATCCTTGCTTCTCCGGTTTTGAGGATCCCGCTTGTCTCTCCTGGATCCTCTTGTCATCCTCTAGCCGGATAAACCTGAGTGCTCGAGTTCTTACTTCATCTAAATTCCTGCAGGGTGTCATAACAAGATCATCATAGAATAATGAATCCTTAAGAAGTCCCATTTTGAAGGCTTCAACAGCCGTAGCCATATCCAAGTTGGGAATATCCAAGGACTCTTTACTAAATTTAGTTATATAATCCCTTAATGATTCATTATTATTTTGAGTTATCCTGTACAAATCACTAGTTAATTTTTCAAATTTTCTACTACAAGAGAATTGGTTATTGAATAAATTAACTAAATTAGCAAATGAAGTAATAGAGTAAGGGGGAAGACTTAGCAGCCACTTAAGAGCTGATCCAGTTAGAGTGGATCCAAATCCTTTACATAGGCATGCTTCCTTCAACTTTTCTGGGATAGGATTGATTTCCATCCTTTCCCTGTATTGTGCTATATGCTCCTCTGGATCCGTTGTGCCATCATACAGCTTCATGGTAGGGATATGGAACCTTTTGGGCACCTCTGCATCACAAATTGGTGGTGCAAAGCGAGATACCTTGTGGCTTCCATCTGCAATCTCTGGGATAGGCTTGACTACCCCTGGAACACTTGAGATCATGTCCTTTAGTTTCTGTAATTCCCTGGCCATAGCGTGATTGGTACCTGTATCCTGCATGAATCCATGGTTAGTGGTAGGATAATTATTTAAAGTGTTACCTCCCATTGGGTTCGAGTTAGGGAATCCATATTGCTGGGATTCTGGAACAACGGAGGGACCAGTGGAAGCAATGGTCTGCATTGGAATGAAGTCCCCTTGATGGACATCTAGACTCCCTGTTTGCAAACTTTTTAGGGATCCTGGCATCTGTAAGGATCCTGGTATCTGGGATGATCCTGGAACAAAGGAGGATCCTTGGCCCTGGAATGATCCTGGAACAAAGTAGGATCCTTGAAGCTGCTGTGCCCCCGGATAGGCTCCCGGATTCATGAAGGATCCCATGTACTGAGGATAGGATCTTATTGGCTGAAAATGTGAATCTGATGTCTGAGTCATTGTTGCCGAGTTGAAACGTGATCCTCTTGACTCCCCTGTGATCTGTACGTCTGGGATCCCTGATGGCTGAGAGGTGACCATTGGAGTCTCAAAACTCAAGGATTTTGGCATCAGTGGGGAATGATCCTCTGCCGCTTTCTTTTGTCTTTTGAGATCTCCAATCTCCCTGAGGATCCTGTCATTAGTTTCATCCTGCCGCTGCATACGATCCTTCATCTGCAAAATTAAAGCAAACACATCACTAGTACTGGGAATAGAAGAATTCATAGCAGAAGAAGATGGAGGTTTAGAGAAGGAAGGGGTTGGTCTCTTCTCAGCATTTCTCTGGGATCCTGCCGGTGGAGGAGGTAGAGTGGTTTGTGCTGAGGTGACTGCAGACATCGCCGTGGAGGTGTTCTTCAATGATGAAGCCATGTAGTTCTTTGAAAATATTTCGAACAAAAGAATTTCTTATGAATGAAGCACCAATTGCCCCACGGTGGGCGCCAAACTGTTTTGGTCAAAAATCACACAAGGATAATGTAACCAAACTTTATGTAAACGGGGTATGATGCTTGGTTAATTATGAAAGTAAAGGATCACTTCTGTGATAAAAGATGCAAAGACACAATGATTTATACGAGGAAAAAGCCCTTGATCAATGTATGATCTCCGGCATAAAAAACCTCGGGTGATGGCAACTACCGATCACCAACTTCAATATAAGAAAAATATGATTACAACTTTGGATGATAATGAGCTGAGTACAAGGATCACTATTGTTTCGAGTGTCTAGGTGTGTGAGAGTTGCGTTGTATGTCGTGTGTGTTCTTCCGAATGAGGAAGATGGGTATTTATACATGTGTAGGTAACTTATTTTAGGTAGATAGACCACTAATCAGCTCATTACCCCTTTAGAAATAAAGATAATCTAGCCTAAATTGCTGCCCATTAATCAAGCTAAGTTTCCATATCCGGTACAACGTCTATCTCCAATTTAGCTCTTGCCATATTTGTGAAAACGCGTCCCTGGATCATGATGTGTAGGGCATATCCTGCTAGGTGTTCCTGCAAAACAATTTTGTAACAAGTGGAAGTGACCGTTAGTGTAAGGATCACCATATCGTCCCATGATCCTGATCCTGAAGTCTGGCTGAGGATCACTATCTGCCAAAGAAACAAGGATCACTGGTCAGGATCACGTATAAGGATCATTTATAGTAAAATCCAGCCCCAACAGATATGATATCCAGTGTACCTGGGGTGGTTCAGCCAATCCCTAAAGTATCCCAGGATAGCCACAGGATATCTCGGTTTGTGCATCCTATTTGTGATGCTGAAATCCCAAAAAGATTCCAAACTCCCAACATGAAGCTTTATGATGGAACCACGGATCCTGAGGAGCATATTGCCCAATATAGGGAACGGATGGAAATCAACCCTATCCCTCCGGAACTTAAGGAAGCATGCTTGTGCAAGGGTTTCAGCTCTACCTTGACAGGATCAGCCTTAATATGGCTGTTAAACGTTCCTCCTCACTCAATTACTTCTTTTGCTCATTTGGTTAACTTATTTAATAGTCAATTTTTCTTGCAGCCGGAGTTCTGAGAAATTAACCAGTGATCTTTACAGGATAACTTAAGGACCTCAGGAATCCTTGAGGGACTATGTGAATAAGTTTAGCCGGGAATCCTTGGATATCCCGCACCTTGATGTCGCAACAGCTGTGCAGGCTTTCAAGATAGGATTGCAGAAAGATTCCCAATTATACTAGGATCTTGTGATGAATCCCTGCAGGAATCTGGATGAAGCCCATAACAGGGCATTGAGATATATCAGGCTGGAGGATGATAAGAAAATGCAAGAGATGATGAATGCATCCTCAACATATGAATCAACTAACAAGAAGTCAGAATCCTCGTACAGACCATACCGCTCTAAGCCGTATGGTAGAAATGATAACAAGAAAGTGAATGCTTTTGAAGACGAGGATCCTGAGGAGTATCCTGAGTTATCTGAATATTGTTTTTCTATTAATATATCTGAACTAATGTATGCTATGCAGGGTTTAGGAGACAAAGCCAGGTGGCCTCGGAAGAATCAACAAAAGGCTGATTGGAAGGATAAGTCCAAATGGTGTGCCTTCCATGAAGATTTTGGACATATTACGGAGGATTGCATTGCTCTGAGTAAGGAAATAAGCTATCTCCTGAGCAAAGGTTATCTGAAGGATCTCCTGGGAAGAAAGAAAAACAAGGGTCAGGATACTGAGAAGGATCCTGAACGTGCAGCATCACTTCCTGCAGATGCCAAGATAATCAACTTTATTTCAGGAGGATCCGACATTTGTGGAACTTCATATTCAGCGGCCAAGAGGCATGCAAAGGAGGCTAAAGCCGAAAGAGGGGAAAGACCAACCAGGATGACAACCCTCACAGCTGATAAAGTGATCACTTTGATAGCGATGACAGGGATACGGTCCAGGATCCTCACCATGATGCTCTGGTAATAACATTATATGTGGCTAACCATTTTGTACGCAGGATATTGGTGGACAATGGAAGCTCCGTCAACATAGTCCAACTAGAGACATTGAAGAGGATGAATGTATCCCCAATGGATAACACTTCAAAATCCACTGTACTCGTTGGCTTCAGTGGAGAAGCTAGGAATACCGTGGGAGAGATTAAATTACCAGTATATGTTGAAGGGGTTAATTCAATACAACGCTTCTGTGTGATGGACTCCCTATCCTGCTATAATATTATATTAGGCAGGCCATGGATCCATGATATGAAAGCTGTGCCATCGACTTATCATCAGTGCATCAAAATCCCTACACCTTGGGGGGTTATCAAAGTAGACAGTGACCAGCAGGAAGCTAAGGAGTGTCACTCATCCTCCATGAAATCCTCTACCAAGCCTAATGCAGCATAGCAATTAAAGATACGGGCTCAGGATATCGCGGAGGCTTCGGAGCAGGATGTAAAGAAAGTTATCCTGGATCAGGATAATCCGGATATCTCGGTGCTCGTAGGGACCAATATCCCTCAGGATATTGAGCATCAATTGACTAACTTTTTGAAATGCAGGATGTCAACATTCGCGTGGAAGCACGAGGATATGAAAGGTATTTCCAAGGATGTTATAACACACAAGCTTGGTATTGACAAGTCATTTAAGCCTGTCCAGCTGAAAAGAAGGAAATTTGCTCCAGAACGAAATGCAATTATTCAAGAAGAAGTAGACAGATTGTTGAAGTCGAAAATGATCAGAGAGGTCAAATTTCCAAGGTGGCTAGCGAATGTAGTAGTGGTACAAAAGAAAAACGGGAAATGGAGAGTTTGTGTGGACTATACAGACTTGAACAAGGCTTGCCCAAAGGACCCGTTTCCTCTTCCTCATATTGACTCAATGGTAGATGCTACTGCCGGCCATGAAATGTTAACCTTTATGTATGCATCCTTAGGATTTCAGCAGATCCAGATGGAACCTTCGGACCAAGAGGATACTGCCTTCATGACACCAACAGGTATTTATTGTTATACTGCTATGCCTTTTGGTTTGAAAAATGCAGGTGCAACATACCAGAGATTGGTAAACATGATGTTCAAAGACAAACTGGGGGACACTATGGAGGTGTACATCGATGACATGGTAGTAAAGTCTAAGAAGGCTGAGGATCATCTTCAGGATATTGAAGCAGCATTTGATATCCTAGATCAGTACAACATGAAGCTGAACCCTGCTAAGTGCCATTTTGGAGTGGGGGCAGGAAAGTTTCTAGGATATATGGTAACTAAAAGAGGGATAGAAGCGAGCCCAGAACAGATCAAAGCCATCCTAGATATCAAATCACCTTCTAACATGAAGAATGTTCAAAGACTGACAGGACGAGTAGCAGCGTTAAATAGTTTTATCTCAAGATCCTCAGAAAAATGCATGGAGTTTTATGATATCCTGAAGAAAAATAAGAAGTTTGAATGGGGGAAGAAGCATGAAGCAGCCTTGCAGGATTTGAAGCAATACCTCTCAACTGCACCTCTACTAATGAAGCCTGAGGATGGTGAACCATTATCCCTGTATCTTGCAGTATCAGGGAATGCAGTAAGTGCTGTCCTTGTAAAGGATCATGAAGGTCAGCAGTATCCTGTTTATTATGTTAGTAAAAGTTTGTTAGATGCTGAAACTAGATATTCTCATTTAGAAAAATTGATATTGGCCTTAGTTACAGCATCAACAAAGCTTAGACATTACTTTGAGACACACAGGATTCATGTTAAAACTAATTATCCTGTTAAAAATGTGCTTAGGAAACCTGAGATGTCAGGAAGAATGGCTAAATGGTCAGTGAAGTTAAGTGCCTATGATCTAGTGTATGAACCTAGATATGCCATAAAATCTCAGGCTTTAGCTGACTTTGTGGCTGATTTTAGTAGTGATATTCAGGATGAAGTAGACCTAGAAGTTCAACAATTAGGAGAATCCTTAGAATGCTGGACATTCTGTGATAAAGACGCAAAGACACAACGATTTATACGAGGAAAAAGCCCTTGATCAATATATGATCTCCGGCATAAAAAACCTCGGGTGATGGCAACTACCGATCACCAAACTTCAATATAAGAACAAAATGATTACAACTTCGGATGATAATGAGCTGAGTACAAGGATCACTATTGTTTCGAGTGTCTAAGTGTGTGAGAGTTGCGGTGTATGTCGTGTGTGTTCTTCCGAATGAGGAAGAGTGGTATTTATACATGTGTAGGTGACCTATTTTAGGTAGCTAAACTAATATTCAGCTCATTACCCCTTTAGAAACGAGATACAATCTAGCCTAAATAGCCGCCCATTAATCAAGCCTAGTTTCCGTATCCTGTGCAACGTCTATCTTCAATTAAGCTCTTGCCATAATTGTGAAGACGCGTCCCTGGATCATGATGCCTAGAGCGTATCCTGCTAGATGTTCCTGCAAAACAATACTGTATTAAGCGGAAGTGGCCGTTAGTATGAGGATCACCATAATGTCCCATGATCCTGATCCTGAAGTCCTGTTGAGGATCACTGTCTGCCAAAGAAACAAGGATCACTGGTTAGGATCACGTATAAGGATCATCTATAATAAAAATCCAGCCCTAACACTTGCAGTATCAGGGAATGCAGTAAGTGCTATCCTTGTAAAGGATCATGAAGGTCAGCAGTATCCTGTTTATTATGTTAGTAAAAGTTTGTTAGATGCTGAAACTAGATATTCTCATTTAGAAAAATTGATATTGGCCTTAGTTACAGCATCAACAAAGCTTAGACATTACTTTGAGACACACAGGATTCATGTTAAAACTAATTATCCTGTTAAAAATGTGCTTAGGAAACCTGAGATGTCAGGAAGAATGGCTAAATGGTCAGTGAAGTTAAGTGCCTATGATCTAGTGTATGAACCTAGATATGCCATAAAATCTCAGGCTTTAGCTGACTTTGTGGCTGATTTTAGTAGTGATATTCAGGATGAAGTAGACCTAGAAGTTCAACAATTAGGAGAATCCTTAGAATGCTGGACATTGTATACTGATGGTGCATCTAATGTAAGAGGTGTCGGTCTAGGTATACTACTAAAATCGCCACAGGGGGACATATTACCCCAAGCTATTAGGTGTGAATTTCCTGCTACTAATAATGAGGCAGAATATGAAGCTTTGATTGCTGGATTAGAATTGGCTAAAAGTATGAGTATCAAGAATTTGCAAGTATATGTTGACTCTTTGTTAATCACTAATCATTTTAATGGAACGTATGCAGTTAAAGGAGAGAAGTTAATCGAGTATCTTGAGATTCTCAAAAAATTAGCAAGATATTTCGATATTTTTACACTTGAACAGGTACTAAGAGAGGATAATGCTGAAGCTGATGCCTTGGCAAATCTGGGATCATCGGTCAGGATACCGGAAGGAACCCGGATACCAATATTACATATCCTGTATCCTGCGACGAATCCCCAGGATAAGGAAATAATAAGTATTCGGAATCCTGATGACAAGTATCCCGACGAGGATCCTAAGTCCTGGACGGCCCCAATCACAAGATATCTCAAGGATGGACATTTCCCCAGATATGAGAATCCTAAGGCCTTTAGGATGAACGTTTCACGATTTACTATTATAAATAACGTTTTGTACAAGAAATCTCTTGCAGGTCCGTATCTGAGGTGCCTGGAGGATCCCGAGACCAAAGAGGTACTCCAGGATATACATGAAGGGGATTGTGGTAACCATACTGGGGACAGGTTATTATTTTCGAATGTATTGAGGACAGGATACTATTGGCCGACAATGAAGAAAGATGCTGCGGAATATGCTCGAAGATGTGACGCATGTCAGAGGCATAACAACATTCTGCACCAACCAGCTGAACCATTGTATCCTGTAGTTTCCCCTTGGCCATTCATGAAATGGGGGATGGACATAGTAGGGAAATTACCAAAAGCTCTAGGAGGAAAGGTCTTTATGTTGGCAATGACTGATTATTTCTCTAAGTGGGTGGAAGCTGAAGCATTTGTTCAAGTCAGAGACCGGGAAGTAGTATCCTTTATAAAGAGAAATATCCTGACCAGGTTTGGAGTACAAGCTGAAATCATTTGTGACAATGGATCCCAGTTTATAAGCAAGAGGACTACTGACTTTTGCTAAAGTTGGGGAATCAAAATGATCACATCTACCCCGGTACATCCTCAAGCAAATGGACAAGCTGAATCCTCAAATAAGATAATTGTCAACAACTTGAAGAAGAGATTAGGAGCCAAAAAAGGAAGATGGGCAGAAGAACTACCCTTTGTTTTGTGGGCTGATAGAACAACGATGAAAAATGCAACGGGCCAAACCCCATTTTCTTTGGTATTTGGAACAGAGGCAGTGATCCCAACAGAGATGGTGATACCTACGGCAAGATCCAACCTTCAGGATCCTGAGCAGAATCCTGAAGCTCTGTGCCACGAATTAGACACTGTGGATGAAACAGGGGATGCAGCAAAGCTAAGGATGGCAGCATATCAACAGAGGATATCCAGAGCATACAACAAGAATATAAGGACTAGGAGGTTTCAAGTCGGAGATTGGGTATTGAGAAAAGCTTTTCAGAATACTACCAATCCTGCTGATGGAAAATTAGCTCCGAAATGGGAAGGACCCTATGAGATTGAATCAGAATCAGGGAAAGGAGCATACCGACTTAAGAATATGGAGGGGGATATGCTACGAAGATCCTGGAATGATATGCATCTCAAAGCCTATTTCAAGTGAGTTTAGAATTTAATTTCTAACTCAAGATGGTATGAATTCTGTCTCTTTTAAATATAATTTATTTTATTTGAACCCAATACTAACTTAAGCATCAGAGGGGTGTTAGCCAAGCTAACACCAACCTTAGTTTAAGGTTGTTTTGCAGAATTTGATTCGGGATATAGCTCCAGGATACACACTCAGGATACTTCGAAAGATTAGAGGATTGGCCCCCTCTCTCACGTTTAAGGGATCCTGATCCCTTCACAGGTTTAAAGGTATTCACCTTTCTCACGAATTGGGTTTAAACACCCCGCCTGGAGCGCAAGTTATCCAGGGATAGTTCAAGGTGGCGCGACCAGTTCATGTAAAAGTGGCTGACAATTTCGTTACTTTTGGCTATACCCTGGATCCTTAAGGTATATGAGGATTGATCACCCTCTCTCGCGAAAGGGTATTTTCATACTCTCTAAGGTTTAAAGGTTTTCACCTTTCTAAGTCTTGGAGTTTATACACTCCCGCCTGTAGCGCATGAGAGTTTGGGATTATCCCCAGTAACACAAGAACTGTCTACGCAATTGAACATAAATCTAAGCAATTTTTTCTATGTGTTGGAAGATTTCGTGCACGGGGGACATTTCTCCTAAGGCGATTATGTAAGGCACAAAGAGTCAGGTTTGAACCAAGTGTACAAAGACTGGGAACATCTTGGTACAAGGAATTGCAAAAAGGATTGAAGTTTGAAACTAGGGTTACACTCTATTCCTGGTATGATCTTTCCTTTGTGAATCTTACACAACTTGATTGAACTTTTGAAATCTTGTTTAAAGTTTAAGTATCCTAATCAGGATATATCCCTAGGATATATTCTAGAGATGTATTCTCGGGATATGATTCAGGATATTTGGTTGGAACCTTTGGGATTCAATACTTGGCTTTAAAAATCAGAGTTGGATTTGTTTATAAATTCTGAGTAAACTATCTTTTTCCTTTGAAAATTTTATTCGAATTAGTTGAGATTTTGAAAAATACTATTTTGAGGAACTTGTCCAAATTGTTTGGATATTAAGAAGTCCTATTTTACGAAAGTCTGCATAGGATATCACTGAGTATATTGATCAGGATACCTTCACAGAAATGATAACACTAATTTCACAAAGCCAAAATCTAAACTAAGTAATGCATGGCAAAAATTTAAAAGGATACAACAGATAAGTCAAAAGAGGGTTATATTATTAGCATTTCAAAAGTTGTGCTTTTGGTTTCACCTTAAACCAAGGCCCATCCACCAAAAGCACGAGGGATTCATAACCATATTTACACAACAATTGAAGGTTTCGTTTCAAACTGAAACCCATCCACTTCCAACTATTGTATTGTCCAAAACAAAATATACTAACTGATAACCAAGGGCTTCATCCTGAAACCCAGGACCCATCCACCTTTGGTTATCAAATTGTTCTAATGCAGGAAAGGTAAATTGTTCGAAAGACATGGAAAATAAATTGTTCAACAGGTCACAACCATCAAGCTTAAAAAAGTGGGCTCCGGCCTTGGCACATACATCCATCATTGCCCACTTCGCTGCTTTTAAGGGGCAGCACCCTCTTCAATCATCGCTTCATCGGCACCTGCACCAGCATCATCTTCGGGATTCTTCTCAGCATCGCCACCAGCATCGGCCGCCGCCTCTGTCGTCTTGGGAGGATCCTCACCAGCATGCTTCGCAGGATGTTCCACAGGGGTTCCTTTGAGATCCATTAGTTTCGCTTCCCAGGCCTTGACGTTCCAGGAAGGGCATTCAAAGCCCCAGGCCTTGGCTTCATAGGCCATCCTTAGCCTGACTTGAAGTAGGGAAACAACAACGGATCATTTAAGGCCATCCCAGTAGGAACTCATATCCTGCTGGTATTGGAGATGGGCAGCATCCAGCTTGGCTTGGGCATCCTCGTTGGCCTTGTGAATAGCGGCTTGGTGCTCCTGGGTCGTTTCTTTGAATTTATCTTCATAATTCTGAGACTTGGCAGCGGCGATTATCCCTTGGTCAGCGATGGTGGTTTCAGCCTTCTTGAGCTTGATCTCCAGCATCTTGTTGAGCCCGCAGGCTTCTTCATACAAATGCACGAGACGTTCCAAACCCTGCAATCAAAGAAACAGGTATCAAAATATATGGGGTATTCAGGATAATGGTTAATATATGTATGCAAAATATCAGGTGAGAATCTTTGCCTGGTTAAGAAAGCCGGTCATATAACTGATGGATTCAACAAACCCATGGTTTTCAAAGGGGAAGGTCTCGGATGAGGTTGGAGAGTCAGTCTCTTTTCTCTTGCGGGAGCTTGAAGCACGTGGCTTGGTAGCAGGAGAGGGCTTTGGGATAACCGCCGGCTTAGAGCTGGGTGCTGGCTTAGAAGTGGAAGCAGATTTGCTGGACTCTTTTTTCACCTTAACAGAGATGGGGTAACTGTCCAGTTCGTCAAGATAAAAACCTCTGGAATTTTGGCTGGTGCTGCTAAACAGGGAAGCAATCTAAGTCACTTTTCTAATTTTATATTTTATAACTACACAAAAATTATATATAATTCTTACTAGACATGTCTGATGACGAGTATTGACTTGAGCTTGGAAGATGCTGTGTAAAGGATCTGTCACAATCGGGCAGTTGGTAGATCTTGTTGATTCGTTCTTGGGACTCTTCGGTAGGAGGGGCCAACTCTTTGAAGTTCACTGCATAAATCACAATTAGGATGTTAGTTCAAGATGTATTGTCAGGATATGTTTGGGATATCTAGAAACCCTAAACCCTACCGGAGGTCAACCATTTCACCGGAAGGCTTTTGCCCTCGGGAATGGAATCCCGTCTAACAAAGAAAAACTTTCGCTGCCACCCATCCTCGTTTTTTGAAGCTTTGAGGATGAGGGGGTTACTAGAAGTGGAGAAGAGTAGGAAACGGCTATTGCCATGGGATCGGAGACGGTAAGCAACCGGAAGGTCTTCAATACAAAGATCAGGGACATGAAGGGTTTTGATCTGGTTGCGCATGATGAGTACTCTCCAAACCATGGGCATTGTTTGAGCAAAACAAAGGTCAGTGACCCGGAAAAACTCCATGATAAACTCCGGAAATGGGTATCGAAGGCCAAGAGAAAATGGGTATGACGAGAAATAAACCCATTCTTCGGAAGAGACGTCGGAACGAATGCTCCGGTCAAATGGGCGAATAACTCCGTGTCAGGGAAAGCGCCGGAGGTTCTCAATGCAGCGATGTCAGCATTATCGAAGGAGCACACTTCTTTCTCGGGATGTTTGAGCAGATTTTGATCAACGAATGACGAGGTGGACTCGCCGGAATGGGAGCGAGTTCTAGTAGCCATCTGGAAAGTTGAACGGGAAAAAGTTAAGGAGAAAGGAGAGAAGTACCTGGAAATTCCGGAGAAGATGGTGGTTTATCAACAAGGAATAGAGAAGATATAGGGGCTAATTGGATAGCCATTGAGTAGAAAACACGTTGGAAGTTGCACCGAGTAACATCAAACGTCGTTTCAATTTAATAAGCTCGATCTTGGAGATAAGTTTTAAAATATATCCGTTGGATTGGTATACCAACAGATATATTTTGGGGACAATTGTTATGGGCCATTTTCTGAACGTATATCCTGTCTAATATTCTGCTTTTGATTGTTTATTTGAGATCAGGATACCGGATCAGGATATTGGTAACATCCTGAAACGATATCCTGGTACCACGTGCAGATTAAAGGGTATAAGTCTCCAACGTTCAAGTGGACTTCTTCTCCTTAAGACTCGAGCAAAATAGTTGGGAGAAAGACGTTGAAGCCGGAAGATGTGGATTACAACGTTCACATATGGAATATTCGCCGGATCCCGTAATAATAGGATAGTTGGTTGCTTTCTTTTTACTATAAATAGATTGATCGAATCATATTAAGTCACATACACTCTTTCGCACACTTTGCTTTCTAGTCTCTAGCAATCATTACACGCGAACACTTGTACTCAAATCTCATTGTAACACTTAGTTGATCCGTTTCATATCATTCACTGTATCCTGAAGTTGAAAGCAATAAGAAGAACTAGGCAGCTGCGATTGTCAGCTCCCGAGATTTTATGCCGGCGATCTAGATTGATCAAGGGCTTTCCTCGTACACCTCGTGTCATTTCCTTTACTTTTTGCTCATAGTTTGATCATAGATATAGGTCAATATCCTGAGCCGTATCCTGAAAACTGTTTTTCCTAAACAAGTTAACAAGCATATTTTCAACACACTTTTCTAGCACACTACCTCACTTAACTAATTTGATCACTAAATTGCTTCGGTAATTTTTTACCAAAACACGTATAACCATCAAAAATCTAAACTAAGGTATATTAACTCGCTACTTCTAGTTTGTTACCGGTTCTTCGAGTTGACCGCTATTGACCCGAGTTGACTCGGGTTTGACCGAGTCTTTGAGTGGCGTTGACTGGAGTTGAGGTTTGACCAACTGACAGAATCTTGAACCGTTGTGCCTAACAAAACTGACTTGAACCGAACCGAGTTAAACCAACCTTGAACCGAGCCGAGACACTAATCTGCTAGTAACCGAACCACGAACCACAAGACTCGAGCCTTTGACTAAGTTTAACTGTGTTTGACCCGAACCCGACATGGAATCGAGCAGAGCCCGAACCGGATCTGAAACGGCCTAGCATAATCAACACCAATCCAAGAAATAGGTTAGTAATTTGTGTCGAAACGACGACTTACCCGAAAAACATTCACATGAGCTCGTTTTTAGAATAACCCGACAGCAACATCATCCCATCCTTTATCATCTTCACAGCAAACACTTCATCATCATCATCATCAACTACAGCAACAACAGTGGCCACATCATCATCGGCTTCGTCGGGCCTTTCGGAGGTTTGTCGGAGCAGCCGCTCTTCCGCCTTGAGACGCCACGCAACCCCACCATACCCCCCATCCATCGTCGCAGGTCGCGGCTGCTGCCGCTGTGTTTGAGCGCTGCCACCACCAAGCGGTGGTCGGCCGCCTTTTGTTCAGAGAGCGAGTAGAGTGAGAGTAGGGAGAGAGAGAGAGGTGTCACTGGTAAACGAAGCCGAAGAATTTATCAGAATCCACGTTCTGATGGTCGATTTCAGGTGAGAGAGCAGAAAGGTGTTAGCGGCGAGAGTGTGTGTTACCGGAGAAGAAGGGTGGGGGTGTGGGGGTATCGGTGCCGGAGATAAGCAATCGGAGAAGGAGGGGTGTCGGCCGGAACTTCGATCTCCGGTTACTGGACTTCGAGAGGGGGAGCAGAGGAAAAAACTGTTGTAGTTGTGTGCGTGGTTTAGAGATAGGATGAAATGAAGATCAAGAGGATAAGGGGAGCTCTTATACTTAGGGTTTTATGTAGTGGGTTGGGCCTAAAAGCCCATTAACGCGTTTTAATCAGCCCAATAAAAATCCAAAGCCCGTTTTCGAACCCGATTATCGTATAACGTCATAAAATATAATCTTAGAGACGAAACGCCTAAGAATTTACATTGGATGTCGATATTTGACGCGTATGATCATTGTCGCGTTAAAACGCGTAAATTCTTCCATATGTCGTTTCTAACCCATTTTTCGATCCGTTTCCAACTACGGATACTGAAATTTGAAAACGGAACTAAATATATCAAAATACTTCAGTTATTAAGTTAATACGCGCGTCTGATGCTTTCGTTTCGTTGTCGGTGCGTTCCTGCAGTCACATTTTCGTTCACGTTTGCGTGTTTTGATATTTTAAGGCGTGATAATTTAGCAAAACGAAATCCGTAGATTTAAATTATACGTATAAAATTCGTATTTGTCTGCGTGGTCAGTATTTTGTACGGCATCAGTTCGTTATCGCTTAACGTTATGCAGTTTTCCCGAAAATCCTCATATGCGCATTGTAACGTCTGATTAGCGTTCCTAGGCATTCCAATAGCCTAATTAAGCTAATTCGTGTCTTAAACATTATTTGTTATCGCCTAAACGTTTGTTGATCGCGTAATTAGAAGGCCGTTAATTACAGGTTGTCACATCCACAAGGATCTAATTATGAGGATAGAAAGATCCTATATGGATTTCGGAATTTGTGTAACGAGAGGTGTTCTGACACCTTGCACTAGGCGTGCTTAAGTCGATACACAAGGTAGAAAGTTCATGAGGTTGAGGCGCTAGATATGCCAAAGCGACATATGAAGCAGAATTTGAAGGTTGAGCGCCAGCTGGATTTGTAACAGCTTTGCTTTGGATTGCAAAGCGGCACATGTTAACCAAATGTCCCCATCGTCCACCGTAGGTACATTTGAAACAGGGTATTTGATTCGGATGATGACGGTGGCATTGATTGCACCAAGAAGCAGTTCCCTTATACGGCTTCATCCCTGAGGCGAGTCATGGTGATAGTTAAATCAACGGTCCTCTGCAGTACGACGCCTATTCGCTGGGTAATTGCAGCACCTGGTTCGGACATTTGAGTGTTGTTGCGATGAAGAGACATCTTGAAGATAATGGAAGGCGTAGGAGGAAACAAGTGAAAGATAGTCAAAAGAGAATGACAATGCATGAAGATTGTGACCATTTGTTTGTTACCAAAGGCAAACAAATGAGACGGTGACTAATCAAAGTAAGGGGTCATATTAATGTATCGCGAAGACATGCTCTCCTATAAGTGAACACTCACCCCAAGAGTTCCCAGGTAAGAGTGACTGGTCCGATACTACGGATTTATACGAACACTCTAGAATTAGACAGAAGACTCAGGGTACAGGCACCCACCCTTCCCGTTTACACGTGTTCACATTAATGAGACCCAAACTTCGATGGGATCTTGAAAATTTTGAATGTTCAAAACCTTATAATAAATCATACTAGAACAGATGATTAGTTTTCAAAGCAGATTCAAAATTTATGTTCTGGTTGTGGTTGTCACCTAAGGATAAGTGACAGTATTGTTTTAAGATCCAAACACAAGATAAATTGTGTTAGGGTCCTAGGAAGGTTATAGACTAGGTTAAAGCATTACTAATAACCTAATTCCCTATAACCATTGGCTCTGATACCAACTTTTCTGTCACACCCCGACCACATAAAACAACAAAACGTGGCGGAGACGTCGGGGAGTGTTGTAAAAGAATCATTGTTTCACAACCATGGATTAAACAGTTTCGTTTTATTGAATTAAATGGATTAACAGAATCATTGTTTCACAATCATGACTTAACAGAATCAAGGCCCTACAATGATGCCTAAACATGAGGGACATGAAACATGCTCAAAAATATGTCGGATGTCGGTTCGTTTGGCCGTATGATTGCGTTGTTCGGTTAATTACGACGGAAGTCGTAACGAAAGCAAAAACGATCCAAATTAAGAGACGAATGGAATTTTATCACGCTAAACAGTAAAACAAAATATATTAATGCTTACATAAATTTTTGGATGTCCGGATATATTCAGAACGTAAGATATGCGCGAAAATGCAAACTTATGCACTTTTTGACGCTTTTAGTCCCTATTGATCAAGAAAGTTTATTTTTGCGCACCAAATGCCTCAAAGCCTATTTCTAAGCTATGTAAAGGATATTTAGGGCATATTTAACTTATGATCAAGTTCCAAAATGTTCGTTACAGTACAATTCGGCATACTTTCGCAATTTATCAAAATTAGTCCCTGTAAGCGAATAAACTTGATTTCGGCACACCAAACCTTCCAAAACTTATTTCTAAGTTACTTAAAGGTTATTTAAGGTATGTTAAGCCATGTCACTGTTCCGATGTGTTTGTTGCATTAAACTGTTTATATTTACGCATCAGTGCGCGTATAACCTTCCAGAAAGCGATTTAGAGCTTGAAATCGAACATGAATTGATATATGCAAACGATACACATATTTTTTTACAAATCCCAAGTATGAAACACAATATTTCATTAATTTGGTATTTCTTTGATGGTCGCAGAGACACAGGTGTCACAATATTTTATACAAACTCATTTTACTTGGTTATTTAATTATCTATGCATTATTCTTTTATATCATCAAATTTCTTATAAATTTTTGCATGATTTATAAAGAAAACATTTTTAAGTTCATGACTACTTTTTGTTAAACATTCTTTTAAACTCACAAGTCATGAATCATGCATTAATAAAACCTATGTATCTCACAGGCATTTTTATGCTCACGTACCTATTTTTACACATGTTTCAGGTGCTGCTATGTGATGATTGTTTATACATGGTATACATAGGATGGACTCGTGCCTTAGCGACTTTAAAACTTGAAAGACAATATTTGTATTTATTTGATTTGTAATAAAACAATGAGTTCAATAATGCAATAACACAAAACTATTTAATCCATGGTTATGAAACAATGATTCTGTTACGACAC
Organism: Helianthus annuus; assembly: GCF_002127325.2. Lineage (NCBI taxonomy): Eukaryota > Viridiplantae > Streptophyta > Magnoliopsida > Asterales > Asteraceae > Helianthus > Helianthus annuus. The sequence continues at coordinate 95,886,996 of NC_035433.2, forward strand.
TCCCCGACGTTTCCGCCACGATTTGTTGTTTCACGTGGCCGGGGTGTGATAGAAAAGTTGGTATCAGAGCCAATGGTTATAGGGAATTAGGTTATTAGTAATGCTTTGACCTAGACTATAACCTTCCTAGGACCCTAACACAAGTTATCTTGTGTTTAGTCTTAAAACAATACCGTCACTTATCCTTAGGTGACAACCACAACAAGAACACAAATTTCGAATCCATTTTGAAAACTAATCATCTGTTCTAGGATGATTTATTATAAGGTTTTGAACCCTATAAGTTTTCAAAATCTCGTCAAAGTTTGGGTCCTATAGTGTGAACACGTGCAATCTGGAAGGGTGGATAACTGTACTCTGAGTTTTCTGTCTAAGGCTAGAGTGTTCATACAAATCCACATAATCGGACCAGTCACTCTTACCTGGGAACTCTTTGGGTGAGTGTCCACTTATAGGCTAAAGCATGTCTTCGTGATACATTATGAGGACCCATTTACTTTAATTCAGCTTTTGTGTGTCGTTTGTTTGCTTTGTGGATCGAACAAATGACCATCACCCATGCTTTTTGGTCGGTAATTGTATCATCCTATTCTTACCTGTAGGAACGTGAAACGACCTGACGAGTCGATCAGAAGAGTGCTCATACTGAATCAGAGGCGGAATTCATTGATTCAGTCTTTGTTTAGCTTGATTTCACTATTTAACTGCTGATTGTATTGATAAAATCACGAATACAAGCAGTCTTCACACCGGCAGCACCTCGGTATGGAATCGTACAACTGTTACTATGGTTTCGCTCTTGGGACCTATATATAGGCTTGTGGTTTCGCTCTTATGGACATGTCCATAAAAGCGAAACCATCCATAAGGTTTCCCACATACGGACATGTACACATAAGCGAAACCATCCATAAGGTTTCCCACATACGGACATGTACATATAAGCGAAACCTTCATCTAAGACACATATGCTATCCTGTTTTCTCGTAACACGTGCCCTAATCTAATATTCTAAGACTAAGATTTGATCCAGGACGAAGTCAACAGATGTAGTGCACCAACAAACTCCCCCTCAGATGTTGACGAGTCGTTCATCAAGTCTTTTACCACTTCATGTCTGCACTTCTTCAGTCTTGATCAGTCTCTGGGCTTATCTCTCTTTATCTAAGACTCGAACGAAGATGTAGTCGACAGACAACTGCACTAACAAACTCCCCCTTGAATGTTGACGGAATCTTTAGTGAGAGTCTTTAACATGACAAATCTACTCTTCAATCTTTGATCGGTCTTCTTCAAGAATTCCTCCTGGAATCATGTACCCGGATCTTTCTCTGGCTCTAACTCTCGTCAAACTCCCCCTATCATCGAGCTGGGATCGCTGTCTGGAATTTGTTATCACCTTTGAAATTATATCCTGGTTTTTTCTCTGTTCAGCTCATCACCTACACAAATCTCAAACACTAATAAGAAAACTTCAAATTTAACATTTAAAAACTTATGAAGATCAATTTGTAGGTTAACATTCAACTTAAATTTCAAGTTAATGAACCATTTAGACATTTTAAAATCTTCACATTTTCACACACTCTCTCCCAAACCACAAGTTCAACATGTTTAGCACTTGAAATGTTGAAAATCAGCTTTTCACAGTCAGTTGTCGAAAATCTTTTTGGAGTTTTCAAATTTTATACAAAAATACAATATTTTTGGATTAGATGAAATACTGAAATGAACTATTTACAAACACTATTTTTGAGAGATTGCGCAGGAGGATCATATCAGTTTTGAGACACATCACTAACACCGTTGATCTTGATTAAACAGCATATTTTAAAACAAATTTACTTCTGATTGTCAGTATTGTTGTCCACTTAAACCTCTACACAAGTTTTCAATTGATTCGAGATACGTATTTAATGTTTTAGCACTTAAACTTATTTGAGTGTCCCACCTCTTGAATATACTCCCATATCCAGATCCCAATGTTCAGTCTTACATGTGAGTATACTACAAATGATATCTGTATATAAATTAAGGGGTATGCGAGGACTGAGGTATCTCAGGTCGATACTTCCGTATGCGCAGAGAGATATCAGTTTCGACTTTGCAGTATGTCCCCTTTAGAGGATCTTTTTGCTACAACAGCAATGATTATCAATTTTATTGTCTAATCAGCTGAGGGCTAATGCTATGTTTCAAGCATTTGAAGAAAATATTATCCAAGGACTAGGTCAGAACTTCCGTTCAGCAGAAGTCCCGGGATAATACCCCAGATATCGCTTGAGTATAAAGACCTAGTATATCAGAAAGAGGGACCTTTCAAACGAGATTTCAGGGGTTACCTATATATCCAAGTAGTGTTCCCCATGAAATAAGCAAGTTTGAATTTAGGTTTATATCTCGAATACAATTTACTAACTGTGTGAAGTCTACTGACACATCATTAGTAAGACTTGTTTAAAACATTTTTGACTTTACAAATCTTTAGCATGCTGTGATAGTCCACCGATGTACTATCATTTCCTCTTTTAGCAACAAAACTCATTTTATATTTTTCAATTTTTTTAAATTTTTCAAAATTTTATTACTCCCCCTAAAATCAAAATATGTTTCAATTTTGATTTTCTAGGAAAAAATTGAAAACAAACTATACAAGAAATTTGACAACCTTATGTGAATTACCTCAATTCTCCATTCTCATGCAACAACAATCAGAACTCCCCCTCACAACAAACTATTTTCCCATTATGATTTCAAAAACACTTAAGTTTGTTTTAATCAAAATGGTTTTTCCGGAAAAATTAGTTTGTTTACCAATCATTTGTAGGTTCAGGGTCACTTCATCACATTGTTTTCCTCATACACATGATAGATTTTACAACTTCGGTTTTAGATCTCAATCATCACTTGTAGAAAATCAAGTACAACTTAATGTCCCTGATTTACCACATGTAAGGCGAAAAATCATCAGAGTGAAATTTCTCAAGAAATGTGCCGATTCATGTTACACGCTTACCAACCTGGGAACTCCGGCAAGTCAGGTTTTTTCATTTAAACAGATTCACCCAAGCCTGACGGTCCTTGGGTGATTTTGAATTCTTGTTCAACAATGGTGGAAAGTTTTCATCATCCATTGTAAAACCTGAATTCTCCATTTTTACCTCAACCAAAGGCTCATCTGGATTTGACGAACCAGAATCATTGCCTGCACATGGCTTGTCTGACTTTGATCTGTCAGATTCATTGCCTGAAGGTGGCTTGTCTGACTTTGACACGTCAGATTCATCGCCGACCATTTTCTTCTTCTTCTTTTCTTCTTTTGTCCTCAGTTTTGTATCTGATGAATTCGTCTTGCTTGATTTTGTAGTCGAGGAAAGTGATTCATCAGAATTCTTATTTTTACCAACAGAAGAACTCGAGGACAAAATCCTTTCGAGATACTCTCTCGCCTTCTTCCTCTTCTTTCGCAGTCTGTCTTTCTGCCCCTGAGAAAGCTTCACTTTCTTTTCTTGAACTTTAGGTTCTTGAACCTTCTGTTCTTTGGGCTTGACATTGACTGTTTTCTTTGCCATTTTCTGAGAATTAACCCTCACTCTTTCATTCGAGCTCCTTGAGCAATCTCTGGCAATGTGACCTCTAATTTGAATGTTATCTCCTCGTCTCATAACTCCAACCTTGGCAGTTAACAGCAATGTGTCCTTGATAACCGCATCGGTAACACACTCTGTTATCGTACCAATCACCATTTTCACACCAGATGCTCAGATCAAAGCACTGTTTGGCTTGGTGATACTCTTTTTTCCTCTTGATTGCTGGATTTGACTTTTGAGCACTATGGTCCGACCTGCACCACTTATTGCAACCATTTTTGAATTATCGTTTTTTACTTTTTATACTTTTTGATTTTGATTGGATGATCGATCTGATGAGCTGTTATTTTCTTTTTGAACATTTTTCTCCTTTTTGATTTTTTGTTTCTGTTCCGCTTTCTTCTTCAAAGGTTTTTGCTTAGAGCATTCACCTTTTTCAGTTGATTGCAGAACAGTTTTCTGAAATTTTTCTTTTAATTTCAAAAACAATTTTTGTTTTTCAATTTTTTCATTTTCATCATCAGATTTCTCATCATAATCTTCAACTTTGACATTATCAAATTTTGTGACATCGTCACTTATTGGAACAGAATTGATCGGATTTGGACAGGGAAAATTCAAACTATCTGAAGAAGTCACAAAACCTTTCAATTTCTTCTCAAGTTCATCAATCTTGTTTCTAGAATTCTCAGCTTCGTTTTCAAGCTGAGATATTCTTTCAAGATGAGACTTGATTGATTTTTCATTCTCATTCTTCATGTTTTCAAGAACAGAATTTTCATTTTCCAAGACTTTTATCTGTTCTTGAAATTTTGTTTCATTTGCTTTCAAGTTCTTGTTCTCAAGCTTTATCCAGAAATCTTCATTTTCTGATTTCGACTCCTTTTCTTCTAACTCTTTGATTTTCTTTCGAGCACATTCACCTTCTTTTTCAAGATTAATAATTTTCTGAAGATGGGAATTTATCATTTTTTGTTTTTCGATGTTATTTTGACTAAAAACATTTCTCCCATCTTCAAGAATTTTTATTTGACTTTGAAAATCTTTTTCAATTCTTGATTTTTCAATTTCAAAACTATTAATCTTTTCTTCAAAAACTTTTGCCTTTTCTTTCAACTTCTGATTTTCCAATGTCAAACTGTTCAAATCACTTAACAGTTTAACATTTTCGGACTTCAGTTTCTCACAAGTTTTCTCCAATCTCAATATCTGTTTATCATCATCTTTCACCTCAATTTGTTCATTTTCCCTTTGGTCATCATTTTGGTTTTTCTTCTTTTCAGCATTGATCATTATCTGTTCTTCAATCTTTTCAACAAGCGAACGAATTGTCAGTTGAGAAAATTCTCCAGAAATCTTCAAGTTCAAGATATAATTTTCCCATTCTTCTTGAGGTAAAGCACTGACAAATTTTTCAACCCATTCTTCTGGTCCTTTGGTTATACCAATTTTGGACATTGAACGAACAAGATGTCTATATCTCTCAATGATAGTCTTTGTGTGTTCTCCTGGATAACCTGAAAAGGAATCAAATTCTTTCTTTAATACATTTATTCTATCAAGTGTTTCTTGAGTCATATTAAAGAAATTGGTATCCATGGTGACTTAGCACGTTTTTCAAAATCAGTGTCAAATAAGCGAAACCAGTGGGCTGTCACAAGAGCGAAACCTAAGTGTCACTAAAAGCGAAACCTTAAGTTGTCACACGAGCGAAACCTAAGTGTCACTAAAAGCGAAACTCCTAAGTGTTCACAAAAGCGAAACCTCCTGATGACCTTTGGAGCGAAACCCTGATGTACTAAAGAGCGAAACCTCAAAGTTCACAAGAGCGAAACTACTTGGTCTTTGGAGCGAAACCCTTCAACTTTGGTGACATAAGAGCGAAACCAGGTGTCCAAATGAGCGAAACCTGATGTCTAAATGAGCGAAATTACACGATGTTCGTATAAGCGAAACCTAGTCTGAAGGTAATTTCATCCATTTTTAGTCTGATTTTCAGTGTCAAACTTTCCAGGGTTTGTCTATGCCCAAATGTCTATGATCTGTGAAATTTTGAATGAATTTCGACTGGTAAAACTTTCTGAAATGATGAATGAGCATGTAGAAATCAGAATTTTGAGCGAAAAACGAGCTAAACGGTAAGAACTCTTCCTCCTGAGCTCTGATACCACTTGTAGGAACGTGAAACGACCTGACGAGTCGATCAGAAGAGTGCTCAGACTGACTCAGAGGCGGAATTCATTGATTCAGTCTTTGTTTAGCTTGATTTCACTATTTAACTACTGATTGTATTGATAAAATCACGAATACAAGCAGTCTTCACACCGGCAGCACCTCAGTATGGAATCGTACAACTGTTACTATGGTTTCGCTCTTGGAACCTATATATAGGCTTGTGGTTTCGCTCTTATGGACATGTCCATAAAAGCGAAACCATCCATAAGGTTTCCCACATACGGACATGTAGACATATGCGAAACCATCCATAAGGTTTCCCACATACGGACATGTACATATAAGCGAAACCTTCATCTAAGACACATATGCTATCCTGTTTTCTCGTAACACGTGCCCTAATCTAACATTCTAAGACTAAGACTTGATCCAGGACGAAGTCAATAGATGTAGTGCACCAACAAACTCCCCCTCAGATGTTGACGAGTCGTTCATCAAGTCTTTGACCACTTCATGTCCGCACTTCTTCAGTCTTGATTAGTCTCTGGGCTTATCTCTCTTTATCTAAGACTCGAACGAAGATGTAGTCGACAGACAACTGCACTAACATTATCCAATGCCATTTCACTTGTTTCCTCGCATGTTTCCTTGTTCTTTTTAGACAATGCCTCCTCGACGAGATGCACAACCTATAACTAATGAAGAAGTCGCAGCCCTTGTCCCTCATCAAATGGCGGCTGTGATTCCGGGCATAGTAACCCAGATCCATCAGTTATACAACAACAATAACAACAAAAATGCTCAATGTAATTTCAAGACCTTCAACTCTGCTAAACCTTTGAAGTTTTCTGGGTCTCAAGGAGCAACTGCACTCCTGCAACGGTTCGAAAGTTTGGAAAGCACATTCAGACACGTGCAGTGTCCGAATGAGCGTAAGGTTGAGTTTGCATCTAGTGTGTTCGAGAAGCGTGCTCTTACCTGGTGGAACGGTGTAATGCGTGATAGGGGTGCCGATGTGGCACTAGCTCAAACTTAGGAAGAGCTTCGAGCTCTAATGATGAAGGAGTTCTGTCCTCTTCATGAGCTTAGAGCGTTGGAAAGGGAATTTGACGATTTAAAGCAAGACAGTGGTGAACATCGAGCCTACACTGACCGTTATGAGGAACTGAGCCTGTTATGTCCTGCTATGGTTACGCCTTTGGATATCGTTACTGGTAGCAACCCTACTACCGTCAAACAGGCCATTGAATTGTCTGCTACAATAACTGAATCCCAGATCAGGAAGGGTAAGCTTTTTCGAACGGGCGACCCGAAATCATCTGACAAGTCTACACAAGAAGAACCGAATGGTAAACTGACTGAGACATCCAAGAAGAAGAAGCGCAAGGCTTCACAAAACTGTGCAATAACTGCTCAGAACAACCAGGTTACACCAAACCAGCCAGCACAACCTCATACAAGGAAAAATTATGTTGGTACCGCACCTTTGTGCAAAAAATTCAACCGTCATCATCTGGAGCAAGTGCAGTGTCACAAATGTACCCACTGTGGGCGATTGGGACATTTGGTCAATACCTGCCGTTATGCTAACCAAGCTGCTGCAAATCCTGTTGCTACTCAAGCACAGTTTCCACCTGGGTCGTGTTATAACTGTGGTGACCTTATTCACTACCGAAACAATTGCCCAAGACTTGTTAACGCAAATCCAGCGCGTGGACGAGTGTTTAACATAAACGAGGCAAACGCGAATGATAATGCAGCAGTGAACAATTAGTCTTTTGTATTTCCTTGTATGTTATCTTTTGGATGTTTGAATCGACTCAGTTATTATATAAATAAAATTCGTTGTTTCAATTTTATTTTACAAAACTGTTATGTCATTTTTATAATCCCTTGTGATCCCCCCCCCCTCGAAAATCTTAAGTGCTCGTTTCTTTTTAAGAAACTAAGCCGAATTCCTATTAAGATCTTTCTATCTTCATAGTTAGAATCTTGAACATGTTTAAAATGCCAAATGAAATCCACGGATTGGATTCCTGGTGTGCTTTAAAATACTCGTGTCCAAGTTAACAAACAAATTAACAAAATTATAAAAAATTAAAGATCAAGTTAAACAATTATGTGATTATGTGCTTATATGTTTTCTTTTAGGTTTTGTGTTTTGTGTAATCCGAATAATCATTATCTAAATCCTCATAGAATCTTCCATATCTCCATATGGGGGATTCATAGTAGGATATCCAAAGGTACTACCGTAAATCCTTAATGGGCTTCTACGTAATAGTTAAGACCCTTGGATTATGAAGTACTATTCTATATATGGAAGATTGATTCAAAATCTGGTTAGGAATATCATGTGAAGATCCCTTAAGTGGTCTATTTAAGGAGATCGTACGACGGTCTGGTTAAGGAGATCATGTGTTGATCTAGTTAAAAAGATCGTTCGTTGGTCTAGTTAAAAAGATCCTTTGGTGGTCTAGTCAAGTCACTTCATGTTTATTCGATTGATTTTTCCCCTACACATCATGAAATGAAATGTGCAGACTGTGCAAGGAATTACGTAACTATGGATGCATACATAATTATGGAATTCAGTGCATAGAAACCACAGCAAGTTTTGTCATGTGTTGAGACCTATAGTGATGAGAATAACGAAACAGGAACAATGTAGAAAGGGGCATGGTGGATACGCCGCTGGTAGTTCCTATATATAAGTGTTCCTTATTACATTGCAAACGTAGAGTTATTTAAGTTATTAGAAGTCCTGGAACTTGACCAATGTTATTTATCTTACACTCTCCGACTCTGATTTCGAGCACACACAAGTTTCCTCTAAAAATAAATTTCAGGACGAAAATCCTAAAGTAGGGGAGACTGTGACACCTGTGTTACTACAGCTATCACACAAATACCAAACCAATGAAATATTGTATTTCATGCTTGGGATTTGTATAAATATGTGTATCATTTGCACATATCAATTCTTGTTCAATTTCGAGCTCTAAATCGCTTTCGGAAGGTTATACGCGAACTGATCCGTAAACGTAAACACTTTAACGCGAAAAACACTCCGGAATAGTGACATAGGCTTAATATACCTTAAATAACCTTTACATAACTTAGAAATAAGTTTTGGATGGTTTGGTGTGTCGAAATCAAGTTTATTCATTTACAGCGACTAATTTCGACAAACTGCGAAAGTATGCCGATTCGTACTGTAAGGAATATTCCGGAACATGATCATAAGTTAAACATGCCCTAAATATCCATTACATAGCTTAGAAATAGGCTTTGAGGTGTTAGGTGCGCAAAAAGAAACTTATTTGATCAACAGGGACTAAAAGCGTCAAAAAGAGCATAAGTTTGCATTTTCGCGCATATCTTACATTCTGAATATATCCGGACATCCAAAAAGTTATGTAATCGTTAAAATATTTTATTTTAATGATTGCAATGATAAAATCCCGTTCGTCGCGTAATTTGGATAGTTTTTCGCGTCCGTTCGTGTTTCGTCGTAATTAACCGAACAACGCAACTGTACGACCAAACGAACCGATATCCGACATATTTTTGAGCATATACTTTAACATCCTTTTAGAGCCTTGAAAATGGGTTAACGAGGTTGAAACGCATCGAAAATGGCTTAAAAGTGTTGCAGGGACCAGTTCTGCCATTTTGGCAAAGTTTCTTGATCTGGCTAGTGGTGGCGTCGCGCCACAGCCTCATCTGGGCAGAAAAAAATCAGTTTCAGCAACAGCAGGGCTATTTTTGACAACCAGGCTGTTTTTCAGGGGCTTTTATGTAACATTCTCAATACCATGTGCTAGTTTTGGACACCCATAGAATTGTAAAACAATGTGCCACACATGGATGGTTTTGATCCTTGTTTTGCAACACCATTTGATGGTTTTTGAGTTCCCCATGTTTTGTAAACCATGGGTGACACATGGAAGGTCAAGATCGAAGCTCGTTTATCGATGAACGATCCTAACGGTTCTTGATTTTCTATAAATACCCAACCCATTTCATTCCAAACCCACACATTGATCTGAATTTTCTCTAAGTTGAAGCTCAAAGCTTCATAACTGAGAATTTTTGGATCAAATCTCCTAGCTTGGACCTTTTATAAGTATTCTTTCATACTTTTATGCGTTTTTAAGCGTAAAAGTCAAACTGTGTTTGACTTTCTGCTTTGACCAGGTTATGGTCAACACGAAGTTCGTTTGAACTTCGCAACGTGAGTGTAATCACGATGGTTATAGTCCCTAGTGACTATACCTACTGATTACCACGTTGATTAGGTGTAGTCACGAATCATAGTTTCGGTCAAATTGCGCGTTTATGCGTATTTTGCAACCAAACTATTCTTGGGTATCAAAACCCTTTGTTTTGATAGCAAACTTGTTTTCTAACTTCGTTAAACATGTTTTAACATGTTTAACTCGTCACTTTAGGTTTAGTGCTTATATAGGGTCGTAAGGTAAGCGGTCTAAACAACCGCTTAGACTTTCGAACCCGCCCCATTTGGTCGATCATTAGGATTCGACCAAACATATTTTGTGATCATAGTTGTATTGGGAATAACTTTCGAGGTTATACCTTATGGTCACCAAGTTTAAGTAGTTGTATGATAGGTAGTTTATATGCCTTAGGAAAATGACCAAAATGCCCTTTTTACGCATAAATTCATTTTAAGCATATGTAACCTAAAGTTTTACATCTAAACTGATTAGGCAACATTATAAGACATGTTAAGGCATATAATACTTGTCATAGGACTAGTTAGGCGGTCTGAACGCGTTTTACGCGAACGACGCGTTAAAGTAGCGTAAGCTACCTAAACGGGTCGTAATGGGTCGTAAGCACTTAGGTTAGGTTTCGATTTAGTATGTAGGCTTTGTTAAACCATATTACATGAGTCCCCATACTCATTTGGTTTACGAAAGCTCATTCTATCCGATCTTCCGATTTAGGTCCGGTTTATTTACATAGTTACCTATATTAGGTGTCGTTTGATTCCGTGATCCCTCTAGCTTTGATTGTTTGTTATTCAAGACTTCTAAGCAATCTCAAGTGAGTACATAGTCCCCTCTTTTACTATTTTCAAATGTTTTGGGGTGAAACATGTGTGCTTAATTGTTATTTTCATGATTTCAAAGTATAAATTGATTATACATGCTAAGTACATATCTTTTGACAAAATGAATGATTATTTATGGTTTAAACACTAATTTTCAAAGATTATAAAATAAATTTTTGGGTTGTACTTATTTTATACATTCACCAAACCGATTGGTAGTATGATATAGCGCTATAGGATTGGACACCCCTTTCCTGTTGTATGGAATGTCAAAAACCAATTTTTATCCAAATAGAGATTGCCTTTGTGGTATTTCTATAGTCTCTAAGGTGTAGTTTGATACACTAAGGTTTGAAAGAATTATAAATCACATTTTTTTGTATATTTTGTTATACTTCCAAAGTATGGTTTGATATGCTCTCATATGTGATATTTATTACCAAGGTATATTTGATATACTATGTACAAAACCAACATATATTTTGTTAATTACTAAAACATAGTTTAATATGTTTTTTATAAAACCAAAGCATAGTTTAATATGTTATTTATAAAACCAAGGTATACTTATGATATACTACTGAAAACTATTATTTTGACAACTAAAGTATAATTGATATACTATCTGTTTAACTATTTTGGAACTAAAATATATTTTAATATATTACTTATTCGACTTTTTTAAAACCATGGTACATTTTTATATATACTACAAACCTTTTTATCAAAACATTGTTTTACAAACAACATATTTTATACAAATTCATTTTACTTGGTTATTTAATTATCTATGCATTATTCTTTTATATCATCAAATTTCTTATAAATTTTCGCATGATTTATAAAGAAAACATTTTTAAGTTCATGACTACTTTTTGTTAAACATTCTTTTAAACTTACAAGTCATGAATCATGCATTAATAAAACCTATGTATCTCACAGGAATTTTTATGCTGACGAACCTATTTTTACACATGTTTTAGGTGCTGCTATGTGATGATTGTTGATACATGCTATACATAGGATGGACTCTTGTCTTAGCGACTTTAAAACTTGAAAGACAATATTTGTATTTATTTGATTTGTAATAAAACAATGCGTTCAATAATGCAATAGCACAAAACTATTTAATCCATGGTTGTGAAACAATGATTCTGTTATGACACTCCCCGACATTTCCACCACGATTTGTTGTTTTACGTGGTCAGGGTGTGACACCGGCAACTTTCCGATGAGTTTTTTTGACCTATTCCTACTGTTTCCTTTTGTTTTCGTAGTGATTCAACTCGTTTAACATCAAATAACGTTTAGGTGGGCTGTTTAGTGGTGATTAAACGGGTCAGTTTGGTGGTGGAACAGCCACCGCCGGCGACGGTGGAGCCGGCCGGCGACAAAGGTGATGGTGGTGATATGGTGACACTCGGTTCAAGTTTTAGTTAGTTCATGCTCCGGTTTAGTTAGGGTTAAATTTCGGGTTTTTGGTTCGAGTTTACTCGGGTCAGACTTGGTTGAGGAGTTCGGGTTCGGTTCAGTCAACGGTTCGAGTCAGCCGCGGTCAACAGGTCAAAGTGTCAACCCGGGTCAAACCCAGTTAACCCAGTTAACTCGGTTGAATTGGTCAACTCAGCGAGTCAACTTGGTCAACCCGGTTGACTCGGTCAACTCAGTCAACCTACTTGAAAGGTCGACGCGAGAGCTTTGGTAAAAATTTTAACGGCGTGAATAATATCGTTATTTATATCGCTTTAAATACTTACGTGACAAACGAGCTCGAACCGAATAAATTGACGAAAATATTAGTTAAAGTTACTTGGTTTTATTTACCATATTGTTAATATAGATTGATTATACATATTCACTGTTTGAATCTTGATTGAATTTTGATAAAATAACGACAACTCGTGTTGTCGGGGGCGTCTAAAAACAGAGGAAACTCTGCCCGTTTTTCGAGAAAATCCGTAAAATAATTACGTTTTATTATAAAACAAAGTATCGGAATTCGAGTAATATTTTTTTATAAAAACAAATACAAGGATAACATTACTTTTGACAACACTTTACAACATACGAAAACGAGGATTCGAATATTATTTCCGACAATTATTTTATAAAAAAATAAATATAGACTATACATTTATTTCAAACATCAAATAGCTTGGATTTCTTTTATAAAATAAATATAGTTATGTATTTATTTCAATTACCAACCAACACGAATTCGATTTATAAAAATAAATATAATTTATATATTTATTTTAAATATCGTACAAAACAAATTCTGTTATAAAAACAAATATAGTTATATATTTATTTTCAAACACGACAACTTGATGATTCTTTCAGTAGAAAGAAATACAACTAATATATTTCTTTTAAACGACTTCAACACGAAAACTCTATTAAATAAATATAACTCTTCATATTTATTTTATACGCCTAAACGGCATATACGAAGATTTTGACAAAGATCATACGAGACGCGACACATAACGGGTTTGTAATATATTACTTTCGAATTAATATTCTTGACATAAACGTATAATTTCTCGAGACAACTAACGCGATTATAATAATATATTTATATATTTTTACATAAATATTTATTCATTTAAAATCTTTCGAGAACTAAGCATTCCAAGACTTAGTAATCTCACCGACATTAAACGAAACTTAACAAATATAATATTATCGTTTTCTTTGAGTTAACAACAAACCCTCGAATCGTTTGGACAACGATTCGGTAAAGCTCGGTGACACGTAGTTTAACTACGTCACTTTATTAGGAACTTATAGTTATTCCGTTTTAGGAATGTTTATAGAATGCCGCTAGCGAGTCGCGTCTTGGCAACGACATCACGGAGTCGTATTAAGCTAGCTTTACACAAGAAAATCCAGGTGAGTTCATAACCCCCACTTTTTACGGTTCTACGTTTTGATAAATGTTTTCGGGGGTGGAAAGACATGCAGGTTTTGCAAAAGTAAACAATTTCTCGATAAACGAAAACTCATTTCTAAACCGTGTCACGAATTGACTTCAAGGAACTCAGATGGTTTACGAACGATTTATACTGAATATACCGGTTTACAAAACAAAGCGTATTTACGAAACATGCATGATTTTAATGACTAGAGACGGGAATGTCCTAATTACAACAATAGGACTGGGTTGGTCTGCGTACGAAAATCCCCCTTTCTTTTAACTGTTTTCGGATTTATAAACATCGGGGGTGAGATACATGTTTCAAATGTTCAAATGTTTCAATGGTATGGTTTAGCTAAGGAATAACCTGTTAGATCACGTGGATGATGTAGTATCTCTCCTAAGTGCCATTAATCTAGTATAGACCGAGGGACATGAGTGGTAGATCTATCTGGGTGTAGCGAGCCCCACTCATGGGTCCCTGTGTGGCTGCATATGGTGACTATGTCATTCCCGCTGGATGGAGCGGAGGAAATTCGCTAGGTTTTAGCACTTCCTACACACCACACATATTAATGTCTTAGCTACACATTAATGTCACACCCCAACCACGTAGAACATACAAAACGTGGCGGAAACGTCGGGGAGTGTTGTAACAGAATCAATTGTTTCAAATCCATGGCAAATGAAGTTTCGTTTTATAAATCAAACATGAAAGTTTACATTGTCTAAACAAGAATCAAAGCGTACATAACATAAATTAACTAGTTCTTGTCTCGTTTTAAGTCACTAAGGCACAGGTCCGCCTAAGTATGTCTTGATAAGTCCTATGCATCATCTCCTGAAAACACATGTGAAAATAGGTACGTCAACATAAAAATGCCTGTGAGATACATTGGTTTTGTGAAAACGGAATTCATGACTTATGTTTGAGAAAATGTTTAGTCATGAACCTCGTATTTTGCTTTGTCTTGTAAATCATTTGAAAAACGGTAAGATCAAATGATATGTATAAATAAGAAGACACTGTATGGTTAAACGGATAACCATGAAAAATGCATTTGTATAAGATAAGTCGTTTGTAAAGCAATGTCTCGTGAAAAGTGTGTTATTTGTATAAAATGTCATATGTCTCAAATTGAAATGATTCAAATAACGCTACGATATGTTAATACCATACAAACACTTATATATAGGAAGTACCAGCGGCGTATCCACCATGCTTGTATCATATTACACACGCCTCGTTACTTAATCCCTTACTCAAACCAAACCATCAGAATGAAATGTTTAACAACGGTAGAAATGTTCATGTATAGTTAAATGTCTATTGTCAAATGTAATTCATGTCAACGGATACAACTGGTTTACACGGTTCAATGGTTACAGACGGTTCATGAAATCAAAAGGGGTAAGACGGTTCACATAGTCAAATGGTTACAACGGTTCAAAATATAGGGTAATGTGTTCATATGCTGGATGAGCATATGCATCAGAAATGCAATGTGAAACAATGTACTACGTATGCACACAATGGGCGTACGTAGCATGAAATGTATTGTAGAGTACAACGGTTCAAAATGTAGTATACTGTGTTCATATGCTGGGTGAGCATATGCAACAGAAATGCAATGTGAAACAATGTACTACGTATGCACACAATGGGCGTACGTAGCATGAAATGTATTGTAGAGTACAACGGTTCAAAATGTAGAATACTGTGTTCATATGCTGGATGAGCATATGCAACAGATATGCAATGTGAAACAATGTACTACGTATGCACACAATGGGCGTACGTAGCATAAATGTGATGTAAAGCAATGTACTAAGTACGCACACAATGGGCATACATAGCATAAACACAATGAAATCATGTACTATATATGTACTATCGAACATAGCAGTATATGATGTGAAAACCGGAAAGCATGAAAGTAGCAAGTAGGCACATGTGTTTCACCCCAAAACAGTTTGGAAAACAGTAAAAGAGGGGTTCAATGTACTCACATTGACTCCTCGAAAACATGTAAAAGATGGGGTTCAATGTACTCACCTGAGATTGCTTTGAATTCCTTGTATAATAACCAGATAATGTTAGAGGTCACGGGATATCAAACGGCACCTAATAGGTAGCTATATTAATATAGCGGACCAAAATCGGAGGGTCGGATAGTATGCGGGTTCGTAAACCAAACGAGTATGGAGACTCGTGTAATATGGTTTAACAAAGCCTACATACTAAGATGAAACCTAACCTAAGTGCTTACGCCCCATCATGACCCGTTTAGGTAGCTTAGGCTACCTTAACGCGTCGTTCGCGTAGAACGCGTCTGGAACGCCTAACATCGTGACCACAAGGTATAACCTCGGAAGGTTATAGCTATGGTCACCTAATGTGTTTGGTCGGATCCTAAAGATCGACCAAATGGGTCGGGTTCGAAAGTATAAGCGATGGTTTAGATCGCTTACCTTACGACCCTGTATAAGCACTAAACTAAAAGTGACGAGCTAAGCATGTTAGAACATGCTTAACTAAGTTTAGAAAACAGGTTTGACATCAAAACAAACGGCTTTGATGCTCACGAGTAGTTTGGTTACAAAATATGCAAGAATGCACATTTTGGCCGAAACTACGACCCGCCACTGAGCCTAGTTAACGTGGTGATCAGTAGGTATAGTCACTACGGACTATAACCATCGTGATCACGCTCACGTTATGAAGTTCCATGAACTTCGCATCGACCATAAGCTGGTCAATGCAGAAAGTCAACAAAATGTTGACTTTCGGACTCGAAAAGCGATAAAAGAGCGAAAGAAGACTTACGGAAGGTCCCCGAGTGCTAATCTAGATCAAATAGCTCAGGTATGGAACAATGGTTCCAACTTAGAGCCTTAAGATCAGATTTTGTGGGTTTTTGGAACAAAGGGGGGGGGTATTTATAGGAAAAGTGGAACCGTTAGGATCGTTTATCGAATATCGTGCCGCGATCTCGAGCGTACACTTGTCAAATTCTTGTGGTAAGTCAGAACTTGGCCCTTGGCTCCTGATTGGGTGAAAGGGCATTGCCCCTTGATCGAACGAAAGGCCAAACTGCATTAAATGCAAAGATTTTTCTGTCTGACAGTCTCACGCGCCCCGCGTAAGGATTTGGTAAATCCTTACGCGCCCCGCCTAAGGTTCCCAGATCAGAATTTACAATTTTGGTCCCTGCACTTCAGAAACACGTATTTTGGCCCATTTTTGGCACGTTTAAGCCCCGTTAACCTCATTTCAAGGCTCTAAGATGAAGTTAAAGTGTAGGGGACATGAAATATGCTCAAAAATATTCCGGATGTCGGTTCGTTTGGCCGTACGATTGCGATGTTCGCTTAATTACGACGGAATGCGCATAAGCGCGAAAGACGATCCAAATGACGCGACGAATGGATTTTTCTCATGCCCAACACTAAGGCATAATATAAGGATGCTTACATAAATTTTTGGATGTCCGGATGTATTCAGAACGTAAGTTATGCGCGAAAGTGCAAACTTGTGCACTTTTTGACACTTTTAGTCCCTGAATGATCCAAAAGTTTGTTTTAGCATACCAAACACCTCAAAGCCTATTTCTAAGCTATGTAGAGGATATTTAGGGTATGTTTAACTTATGAACATGTTCCGGAATGTTCGTTACAGTTCAAATTGGCATACTTTCGCAGTTTGTCAAGTTTAGTCCCTATAAGCGAATTAACTTGTTTTTGCTATACCCAAGCCTTCAAAACTTATTTCTAAGTTATGTAAAGGTTATTTAAGGTATGTTGAGTATATGTTGATGTTCCGGAGTATTTGTCGCATTAAACTGAGTATGTTTACGCACCAGTTTGCGTATAATGCTCTAGAAAGCAATGTAGAGTTTGAAATTGAACAATAATTGATATGTGCAAAACATACACATATTTATACAAGATCCCAAGTATGAAATACAATATTTCATCGGCTTGGTATTTGTTTGATGGTCGCGGTGACACAGGTGTCACAGTCTCCCCTACTTTAGGAAATTTCGTCCCGAAATTTATTCGTAGGAGTCTATTTGTGAATTTGCCAAATAACCATCAGCGATATGCAAAGTAATGTCCTGTTATTTCCTTAACGGTCATTCTTCAGAAACGAAATGAACAGACGGGGTCATTTTCAATGGTTGCTTCATCAGAAGTGGAAATGAAGGATTACACAACGGATATTCATTTCCCCAACGGATAAATCTTCAGAAACGAAAATGAACTAACGGAGTCATTTTCAACGGTTGCTTCCTCAGAGCTGGAAATGAAGGATTACACAACGGATATTCATTTCCCCAACGGATAAATCGTCAGAAACGAAAATGAATTAACGGAGTAATTTTCAACGGTTGCTTCCTCAGAGCTGGAAATGAAGGATTACACAACGGATATTCATTTCCCCAACGGATAAATCGTCAGAAACGAAAATGAATTAACGGAGTCATTTTCAACGGTTGCTTCCTCAGAGCTGGAAATGAAGGATTTCACAACGGATATTCATTTCCCCAACGGATAAATCGTCAGAAACGAAAATGAATTAACGGAGTTATTTTCAACGGTTGCTTCCTCAGAGCTGGAAATGAAGGATTTCACAACGGATATTCATTTCCTCAACGGGTAAATCTTCAGAAACGAAAATGAACTAACGGAGTCATTTTCAACGGTTGCTTCCTCAGAGTTAGAAATGAATAGAGTTAACTTTAGACACATGACAGAACTTGCTGTGGTTTCTGTGCACTAAATTCCATAATTATGTATGCATCCATAATTACGTAATCCCTTGCACAGTCCGCACAGTTTGTTTTGTAATGTTTTGGGGAAGGATATCAAACTTGTGATGAGGGTGACTAGACTTCCATCAGTTCCTTTTAATTAGATCGACAGGGGATCTTCTTAGTTAGGCCACCAAAGAGTCCTTTCAGCTATATCATCACATGATATCCTTATCCAGATTTTTGGATGAATCTGTTTAACTAGACCACTCAAGGGTCTAATTATGAAGTAGTACTTTATAATCCGAGGGACTTAACTATAACATAGAAGTCCATTGAGGATTTTAAGTAATACCCCTGGGTATCCTACGATGAATCTCTTGTACAAAGATATGTAAGATTCTACGAGGATTTGGATAGCATAATTTGGATCACACAACAACACATAAGGGAACACATAAGCACAAAGTCACATACTTGTTTAACTTGATCATAATTTGTTTTTAACTTGTTATTGATTGAATACGGATATGGAAACCAATCGACGGGTCTCAATGTTCACTGGAATCTATCTGAGAAGATAGGAAGATCTCCCAAAATTTGATTTTTGATTACAAGGAATCTCCACATTCGAATTAAGGTATACAACAATTAAGGACTTACGGGAAATCCTTAGGTACCCTATTAAGGATTTATAGTGGTACTTTGGGTATTCGTCATGTGTTGTAACCTGCGCCTTGTACTTCGTTTCCTTAGAATAAACGGGTACTTAGGAATTTCGTGGAAGACGCAATAGATCATAAGATGGGAGAATTTTGGGGGTAGTTTGTTCTTCAAGGAATACGGTTTCTTGATTGTCGGTATTGTAAGGGGGTATGTCGTTTATACATGCAATCACAGAAATACATTGCAAGGTAAATAAAAATTTATTTATAAACAACGATAACAACGGTTTTCTTGGACCTTGACAACAAAAGAAAATAATACATAGGACGTGATTATTTCTAAACGATGTTGTCTTCTAGTCAGTCAGATGCTCATCTCTGAGTTGGATTTGCATTAGCAAGCTTTGGGCAATTTCTTCGGAAATGACCCATCTCGCCACAGTTGAAACAAGAGCCTGGTAGAAAACGACCTTGAGCAGGATTGTTGCCAGCTTGGTTTGGCGCAGCTGCAACTGGGCAGACTCTCGCTGTGTGGCCTATAAGTCCACAAGTTTGGCATTTGCGGCATTGTACATTGGCGTGATGATGGAGGCTACATTGGTTGTGTCACACCCCCAAAAATCCACACGCGGAGTACTACCGCTTGGGAGCGTGACTGACCAGGATCAAGCCATCAATCATATTGAACATAGCATAATATAAGTAAATAGTTCGTAAACCCCATTCAATACAATTGATGTTCCAAACCAAACATAGTATCAAGAGCGGAAGCATAAGTAAATAACCCAAATAAAGACATAAGTTCAAATATTCGAAGTGTTAAACACAGTGTTCATGATCCATTTCCCACAACGACCCGCTTCTCCAGTGCAAGCTCCATAAGTACCTAAGGTCCTGCAAGGCATGCAGCAGAGAGTCAACAACTAGTTGAGCGAGTTCACAGATAACAGTTCAGTAATAGTATGGTATGAGTAATAGTAAGTTCGTTCGTTTATATCATGTTTCATAATTCCCATCGCGGCCTCCCAGGCAGGTGTGCGAAGATATTAGGGGATGTTCATCCCAATTATTCTAGACTAGGTTTATTTGTATCGCGGCCTCCCAGGCAGGTGTGCGAAGATATTAGTAAGTTTAGTTCGCGGCCTTCCAAAGGCAGGTGTGCGAAGATGTCATAGTATCGCGGCCAACCCGTGGCAGGTGTGCGAAGATCAGTTCAATGAGTGTTGCTAGTCTAGTAAGATCGTATTCGTTAAGTTCTACCATCTGAGTGTGCATAACAATCTATCAAATCCCATTCCCCACCCGGGAACCCATGCCTTGGCTGTGTGAACTCACTTGGGGTTTGCTCGGTATGCTAAGTATGCAATCACAATCAATCAGTCACGTCCTATGGTATGCACGTATACACAATCAGTTTGTATTCATACAGTTCACGTATAAGCATAATCAATGATCATCAGGTAGTACACATCACTAATCAACATCACACAAGTCATGCATAGCGTTTAACATCAGTTAGTTAACTCAGTTAACACTTAACAGAATTTCATCAGTTACTGTACAGGTTATCCAGATTGGCGAAACAGAGGTTGGCGAAACAGAGACTGTTTCGTCAACTATTCTTTGGCGAAACACAATACACTTTCATCGAAACCCTTGGCGAATCACAAATTTCTATTCCGTCAATTACTCTTGGCGAAACACATCTTGTTTCGTCAAGAGTCCCCTTTCGTCAAGCATTTCACATTCGTCAATTTTCTATTACGTCAACATCCTAATTCGTCAAACATTTAGATTCGTTAAGGTATCAGTTACGTCAACATGTCAGTTACGGATATCATGCAGTCAATTACAGAAACCCTAATCATGCTAACTGCCGTCATCAATCATCAACCATAATCATACAGGAGTCAATCATCATACAATCATCATACAATCATTGGTACCATACTGTAATCATTCACCCACTATCGTGTATATCGCTACGTTAACCAAATCATATTACACAATCAGCCTCTAGCATGAACCCTAGATCATGAGATCACAATATCACAATTACCCTATTCAGATTATTAGTAACAACCAATCATGGCATAATCAACATCTAGTATCAGCCTATAATTTCTAGCAAAATAGTTAATCGATAGGCGGACTAACAATCACGCAAGAGTTAAAAACACTTACCACAATGAACAAGATAACAATCAGATTGATTCGGGGCTTCGGAGACACAAGATTGCCGTCACACAGAAGAGATGAGCGTTCTAGGGTTCTAACTTTTACCAAAGGTGTGAACTAGAAGTCGTTTCATGTTAATATACACGGGTTAGCGTTTTGGGCCCGTAATGGGCTTTGGCGAGACTGGGCCGGCGAAACACATGTTTCGTCAAGATGGGATTGGCGAAACAGGTTTCCTGTTTCGCCGAGCTCACGTTGGCGAATCTAGTTCTTGTCCCGTCGGGCACTATATGGTTTAATCAATCTAAGTTTTCAAGTAGGTCACATGTTATACATATACAACCAAACACAAACCAGGCAAACACAATAACACTTTCATTCATCACAACGTACACATTACAAGTCAAACAAGTCAAACGACTAATCAGTCAAAGTCAATGGTCAAGTCAACGTGCATTAAATACGAGTCAAAAGGTCGAGTTGTCACATTATCCCCAACTTGAAAGAAATTTCGTCCCGAAATTTGGTACGTACCTACTGAGGAAGCTAGATAGGTTGCATCGTTCACTGGTTTTCCTGGGGTGTCACATCCTCCCCCCGTTGATCTGGAATTTCGCCCCGAAATTCCGTAGTAGTAGCTTCAGCCTCAGCAGTGGTTGTATTGGTTCCGAATAACTGGGGATACTTTTCTTTCATTTGGTCTTCGCGTTCCCAGGTGTACTCTGGGCCACGTCGGGAGTTCCAACGAACTCGAACAAGAGGGATTCTCTTGTGTTTGAGGACCTTCACATCCCGGTCCGTGATTTCTACAGGCTCCTCGACGAACTGCAACCGCTCGTCGATAGTGAGTTCCTTAAAAGGAACGATGAGGGTTTCATCTGATAAGCACTTCTTTAAGTTCGATACATGAAAGACATTGTGAACTGCCCCGAGTTCAGCTGGTAAGTTCAATCTGTAGGCTACCTTGCCGATTTTCGCAATGATCTCGAATGGTCCGACATATCGCGGATTTAATTTACCCCGTTTGCCAAAACGTACCACACCCTTCCAGGGTGAAACTTTTAACAAGACCCGGTCCCCGACCTGAAATTCCAAAGGCCTTTTACGCTTATCCGCGTAGGCTTTCTGACGGTCACGTGCTGCCGCCATGCGTTGTCGTATCTGTGCAATCTTTTCTGTGGCGTCCACTACAATCTCTGGACCCGTAATCTGACTATCCCCCACCTCTGCCCAACAGAGAGGTGACCGGCATTTACGCCCGTACAATGCCTCGAATGGAGCGGCTTGAATGCTGGTGTGATAACTGTTATTGTATGAGAACTCCACCAAAGGGAGATGCTTTTCCCAGCCGTTGCCGAAATCGATAACACATGCCCGGAGCATGTCTTCAAGAGTTTGAATCGTTCGCTCAGACTGCCCGTCCGTCTGAGGGTGATATGCCGTGCTCATGTCTAACTTTGAGCCGAAAGATTTGTGCATTGCTTGCCATAGCTCTGACGTGAATCGTGCGTCGCGATCTGAAATGATGGAGATGGGCACCCCGTGCCTCGAAACAACTTCTTTGAGATAGACGTCTGCGAGAGTGGAGAACTTATCTGTTTCCTTTATAGCTAGAAAGTGTGCAGACTTGGTGAGTCGATCCACGATCACCCATATGGTATCATTCCCGCGCTGGGATCTAGGTAAGCCTGTAACGAAATCCATGGAAATTTCTTCCCATTTCCATTGCGGTATCTTGGGTTGCTGAAGTAGACCCGCTGGTTTCTGATATTCCACTTTGACCCTAGCACATGTCAAACACTTGCCGACGTAGGTGGCGATGTGGGCCTTCATGCTCGGCCACCAATAAGTAGTTCTGATGTCGTGGTACATTTTGTCCGACCCTGGATGTACCGAATAACGGGACTTGTGAGCTTCATCCATTACAAGCTCTCGTAGACCGCCATAAAGTGGAACCCAAATACGCCCCGTTACATAGTAGGCGCCGTCTTCCTTTTGTTCCATTTGTTGCCTCGAACCACGTAAAGCTTCAGCCTTTACGTTTTCTGGTTTCAATGCTTCCACTTGAGCATCTCGTATCTGTGCAGGAAGACTAGACTGAATAGTGAGCTGCAAAGCTCGTACGCGTCTAGGTAGAGTGTCTTTCCGACTAAGAGCGTCAGCCACAACATTGGCTTTGCCTGGATGGTACTTGATGGCGCATTCGTAATCATTCAGTAGTTCCACCCATCTTCGTTGACGCATGTTCAAATCCTTCTGCTTAAGGATATGCTCGAGACTCCTGTGATCGGTGTAAATCGTGCACCTGGTACCGTACAGGTAGTGTCGCCATATCTTAAGCGCGAAAACAACAGCTCCCAGCTCTAAATCGTGCGTCGTGTAGTTCCGTTCGTGAACCTTGAGTTGACGAGAGGCGTAGGCAATCACTTTATCCCGCTGCATCAACACGCAACCAAGACCCTGTATTGATGCGTCACAATAAACCACGAAATCTTCCGTGCCCTCTGGCAACGAGAGAATAGGCGCACTGCAAAGCCTATCCTTTAAGTGCTGAAAAGCGGTTTCCTGGGACTCTCCCCAGCGATAGGTGACACCCTTCTGTGTCAGCAGTGTAAGCGGTTGAGCGATCTTTGAGAAGTCTTTGATGAATCGCCGATAGTAACCCGCCAAACCCAAGAATTGGCGTATTTCCGTTGGTGTACGCGGTGCAGGCCAGTTCCTGATCGAATCTACCTTGGATGGATCGACATGGATCCCATCCCTGTTCACCACATGGCCTAAGAAGTGGACTTCACGAAGCCAGAAGTCACATTTAGAAAACTTGGCGTACAATTGCTCTTTTCTAAGAAGTTCCAAGATCAATCGCAGGTGCTGCTCGTGCTCCTCCTGACTCTTGGAGTAAATCAAAATGTCGTCGATGAAAACAATGACGAACTTGTCAAGATAGGGTTTACACACCCTGTTCATAAGATCCATGAATACGGCAGGCGCGTTCGTTAACCCGAATGGCATGACGAGAAACTCGTAGTGACCGTAACGAGTTCTGAAGGCTGTCTTGGAGACATCCTCATCCCGGACTCTCAGCTGATGGTACCCCGACCTCAGATCTATCTTCGAATAGTAACACGACCCTTGCAACTGGTCGAATAAGTCGTCTATGCGTGGAAGAGGATAACGGTTCTTCACCGTCACCTTGTTGAGTTCACGGTAGTCGATGCACATTCTGAACGTACCGTCTTTCTTCTTCACGAAGAGCACTGGAGCTCCCCAAGGCGAAGAGCTTGGACGAATAAAACCCTTTTCCAAGAGCTCTTGTAACTGCTTTGACAATTCTTCCAATTCTGATGGAGCTAGACGATACGGTGCGCGAGCTATGGGTGCTGCTCCAGGAGCTAACTCAATCTGAAGTTCGACTTGGCGATGAGGCGGTAAACCAGGTAAATCTTCAGGAAACACCTGAGGGTAGTCACGTACAACCGGAATATCCTCCAGCTTCTTTTCCTTTGCTGATGCGTCAGTGACAAGTGCCAGAATGGCAGTGTGTCCCTTTCGTAAACATTTCTGCGCCTTTAAGAAAGAGATGATGCCAACCACAGCACCACTCTTGTCACCTTGAATTTCGAGAGGTTCCTGACTAGAGCGAGGAATACGAATAACCTTCTCCTTGCATAAAATCTCTGCGCGATGTTGGGATAACCAATCCATACCGATGACTACATCGAAACTACCCAAGACTATGGGTATAAGATCAATCGAGAAAGTCTGACCAGCTAGAACGATGTTACAGCCCTTGATTACATGTGCCGCTTCTACACTTTTACCATTTGCCAATTCTACGACGTGTTTAGTGTTTAGGGGTGTTGGTGTACGTTTTAACAGTTTACTCATTTTCAATGACATATAACTTGTATCAGCACCCGAATCAAATAAGACAGTAACGTAAATATCGTCGAGAAGAAACTTACCCATAACCACGTTGGGATCATTCACTGCGTCACCCCGACCTAGCACAAAAGCACGACCCCGAGCTTCGTTGCCATTGTTGTTGTTGTTTCCCCCGTTGTTGTTATTGTTGTTATTCCCGTTGCCCTGGTTGTTGTTGTTGTTGCGATTCTGGTTCAACTGTGGGCAATCGCGTTTGTAGTGGCCTTCAGCCCCACACTGGAAACATCCCCGGTTTCCACGCTGTGTCTGCTGCTGCTGGTTCTGTGGAGCTGGCGGTGGAAGTTGCTGGTTTTGGTTTGCTGGTCGCGAGCTTCTACAATCTTTAGCCTCATGGCCCGGCTTGTGGCATCTTTGACAACGTTCCCTGCGACATCTTCCACTGTGGTGTTTGTTGCACCTGTTACACCACGGATGAGTTCCCCTATAACCGCTCTGACCCTGACTGCCCGATGATTGCTGACTCGGACTCTGGTGGTCGTTGGTGCGACGCTGCTGAGTTTGGGACTGAACCGAAACTGATCCCTTGCTGGAATCCCCATCCCACTTTCTTTTGTTCTCGCTGGTTGTGGCAGAAGTAGTAGCAGCTGGAGTAGTAGTAGCAGTAGTGGTAGCACTGATGCGTTTTGGCAGTCTGTTCTGATCCACTGCCTGATCTGTGATGCGGTGAGCGAGGCGCTGAATAGCCTGAATGTCGTCAAGATTAGCCGATGTTACGTGGCTCTGGATTTCCGGTGCCAAACCCTTGAGATACAACTCAATACGCTTGTATGGAGGGTCCACCATAGTTGGGCACAGCACGGCCAGCTCATTTGACCGTTTAGTATACGCTTCAATCTCTGATCCAACCATTTTCAGGTTATACAACTCGTCTTCCAGTTTGTGAATATCTTCACGCGTGCAATACTCTTTCTTGATAAGTTCCTTAAAATCGTTCCAGGGTGTGGCGTTAGCAGCTGCCAACCCCAGAATTTGCACCTGCGCGTTCCACCAGGTTAGCGCTATTCCCTCCAAGGTGCCAGTTGCATACTTGACCTTGCGAGCCTCAGGGCACTCGCACATTTCGAATACTGACTCTAGCTTTTCAAACCAATGGAGGAGTCCCACTGCCCCCTCGGTACCACTGAAAGAATTTGGACGATAGTCCATGAAGTTCTTGAATGTGCAGACAGGCTGCTGCGCGTGTTGACCTATTGTACGAATAGGACGAAGTTAAATACGGGAGTTAATGTAGGATCTAAAGACCCTAGTATGAGTCTATACTACAGGGTACACTACCTGCTTGAGCGGCTGCAACTGCCGCAGCAACGAGAGCCTCTAGCTGGGCTTGAGTCATGTTAATTCGTGCGGCCATTGATCTTCACATCAAAGGCAACATAAGTTAGAGAGGTTCGCGAATAGAGCGATGACAGAAGAGTGTAAGCACATAGGGGTTCTTAAGCAATAACAGATAGTGAGCAGTAGTAGGGTAAGCATACTACGAGCAAAGTTCTAAACAGTTCTAACAAGCAGGTAATAAACATAAACCTTATTACCTAGGATGTCGAGTCTTGCACGTGGAGCGAAGCGTCGTTGTGGATCGTTGAGAGCACTGTTCTGGTTATAGTCTGGTTTTAATAAAAACGTTTTCCCATATTAAAACCAAGTTCTCTATAACCAATGGCTCTGATACCAATCTGTCACACCCCCAAAAATCCACACGCGGAGTACCACCGCTTGGGAGCGTGACTGACCAGGATCAAGCCATCAATCATATTGAACATAGCATAATATAAGTAAATAGTTCGTAAACCCCATTCAATACAATTGATGTTCCAAACCAAACATAGTATCAAGAGCGGAAGCATAAGTAAATAACCCAAATAAAGACATAAGTTCAAATATTCGAAGTGTTAAACACAGTGTTCATGATCCATTTCCCACAACGACCCGCTTCTCCAGTGCAAGCTCCATAAGTACCTAAGGTCCTGCAAGGCATGCAGCAGAGAGTCAACAACTAGTTGAGCGAGTTCACAGATAACAGTTCAGTAATAGTATGGTATGAGTAATAGTAAGTTCGTTCGTTTATATCATGTTTCATAATTCCCATCGCGGCCTCCCAGGCAGGTGTGCGAAGATATTAGGGGATGTTCATCCCAATTATTCTAGACTAGGTTTATTTGTATCGCGGCCTCCCAGGCAGGTGTGCGAAGATATTAGTAAGTTTAGTTCGCGGCCTTCCAAAGGCAGGTGTGCGAAGATGTCATAGTATCGCGGCCAACCCGTGGCAGGTGTGCGAAGATCAGTTCAATGAGTGTTGCTAGTCTAGTAAGATCGTATTCGTTAAGTTCTACCATCTGAGTGTGCATAACAATCTATCAAATCCCATTCCCCACCCGGGAACCCATGCCTTGGCTGTGTGAACTCACTTGGGGTTTGCTCGGTATGCTAAGTATGCAATCACAATCAATCAGTCACGTCCTATGGTATGCACGTATACACAATCAGTTTGTATTCATACAGTTCACGTATAAGCATAATCAATGATCATCAGGTAGTACACATCACTAATCAACATCACACAAGTCATGCATAGCGTTTAACATCAGTTAGTTAACTCAGTTAACACTTAACAGAATTTCATCAGTTACTGTACAGGTTATCCAGATTGGCGAAACAGAGGTTGGCGAAACAGAGACTGTTTCGTCAACTATTCTTTGGCGAAACACAATACACTTTCGTCGAAACCCTTGGCGAATCACAAATTTCTATTCCGTCAATTACTCTTGGCGAAACACATCTTGTTTCGTCAAGAGTCCCCTTTCGTCAAGCATTTCACATTCGTCAATTTTCTATTACGTCAACATCCTAATTCGTCAAACATTTAGATTCGTTAAGGTATCAGTTACGTCAACATGTCAGTTACGGATATCATGCAGTCAATTACAGAAACCCTAATCATGCTAACTGCCGTCATCAATCATCAACCATAATCATACAGGAGTCAATCATCATACAATCATCATACAATCATTGGTACCATACTGTAATCATTCACCCACTATCGTGTATATCGCTACGTTAACCAAATCATATTACACAATCAGCCTCTAGCATGAACCCTAGATCATGAGATCACAATATCACAATTACCCTATTCAGATTATTAGTAACAACCAATCATGGCATAATCAACATCTAGTATCAGCCTATAATTTCTAGCAAAATAGTTAATCGATAGGCGGACTAACAATCACGCAAGAGTTAAAAACACTTACCACAATGAACAAGATAACAATCAGATTGATTCGGGGCTTCGGAGACACAAGATTGCCGTCACACAGAAGAGATGAGCGTTCTAGGGTTCTAACTTTTACCAAAGGTGTGAACTAGAAGTCGTTTCATGTTAATATACACGGGTTAGCGTTTTGGGCCCGTAATGGGCTTTGGCGAGACTGGGCCGGCGAAACACATGTTTCGTCAAGATGGGATTGGCGAAACAGGTTTCCTGTTTCGCCGAGCTCACGTTGGCGAATCTAGTTCTTGTCTCGTCGGGCACTATATGGTTTAATCAATCTAAGTTTTCAAGTAGGTCACATGTTATACATATACAACCAAACACAAACCAGGCAAACACAATAACACTTTCATTCATCACAACGTACACATTACAAGTCAAACAAGTCAAACGACTAATCAGTCAAAGTCAATGGTCAAGTCAGCGTGCATTAAATACGAGTCAAAAGGTCGAGTTGTCACAGGTTGCACAAGGGTGCAGTTCCATTGTATGGTTTTCTAGCAGGGGGTTGAGCTGGTTGGTTGGGGACGGCTTGACCATTGTGAGCGACCATGGCGAAGTTCTGAGAAGCCTTTCGCTTCTTTGACTTCTTAGGAGATTCAGTCTGTTCATCCATGGTCTTTGATTCCTCGATTGGTTTCTCGTCACCCTTTCGAAAAAGTTTATGCTTTCTGATCTGCGATTCAGTCAAGGTTGCAGATAGCTCAATGGCCTGACGGAGTGTGGTAGGGTTGCTACCAGTGACAATGTCTTGTACCGAGTCAGGCAGGCCGTCGATGTACCTTTCGATAGCCTTGTCGAGTGGGGCGACCATAGTCGGGCAAAGTAGACTCAACTCCTCAAACCTATCAGTATATGCCCTGTGTTCGCCACTATCTTGTTTCAAATCATCAAACTCCTTCTCCAACGCTCGTTGTTCATGACGAGGACAAAACTCTCTCATCATAAGAGCTCTCAGTTCAGCCCATGTTTGTGCTAGAGCAACATCTGCACCACGGTCTCTCATTACCCCATTCCACCATGTAAGAGCCCTCTTCTGAAACACACTCGAAGAAAACTCGACCTTGCAATTTTCCGGACACTGCACGTGGCGAAAGGTATTCTCGATGCTCTCGAACCATTGGAGAAGCCCAGTTGCTCCCTCAGAACCACTAAACTTGAGTGGTTTAGCCGAGTTAAAGTTCTTGAAATTGCATGTACCATTGTTGTTGTTGTTGGCTTGGTTCCATTGAGCAAAGAGATTTGGGAATTGAGCAGCCATCTGCTGCGCAATAATTTCTGCCAGCTCGACAGTTGCTATCTGGTGTTCGCGTCGAGGAGGCATTCTAAAAGGGGAAAACATGAAAGGAAACAAATAAAATGGTATTGGGTAAGAATAGGATGTTACAATCACCGACCATAATCACGGTTGATGGTCATTTATTTGAATCATGAAGCAAACAAACAACACCAAGGCTGAATCAAAGCAAATAGATCCTCATAGTGTATCGCGAAGACATGCTCACCTATAAGTGGAAACTCACCCCAAGAGTTCCCAGGTAAGAGTGACTGGTCCGATTATGTGGATTTGTACGAACACTCTAACCTTAGACAGAAAACCCAGGGTACAGGCATTCACTCTTCCAGTTCGCACGTGTTCACACTATTTAGGACCCAAAACTTTTGACGAGAGTTTTGAAAATTCAAAGGGGTTCAAAACCTTATAACAAAGGGTTCAAAACCTTACAATAGAGGGTTCAAAACCTAGTAATCAATCATCCTAGAACAGATGATTAGTTTTCAAGGCGGTTTTGAAATTTATGTTCTTGTTGTGGTCGTCGCCTAAGGATAGGTGACGGTATTGTTTTATGTCTAAACGCAAGTGAACTCGCGTTAGGGTCCTAGGAAGGTTATAGACTAGGTCAAAGCATTACTAATAACCTAATTCCCTATAACCATTGGCTCTGATACCATCTTTTCTGTCACACCCCAACCACGTAGAACATACAAAACGTGGCGGAAACGTCGGGGAGTGTTGTAACAGAATCAATTGTTTCAAATCCATGGCAAATGAAGTTTCGTTTTATAAATCAAACATGAAAGTTTACATTGTCTAAACAAGAATCAAAGCGTACATAACATAAATTAACTAGTTCTTGTCTCGTTTTAAGTCACTAAGGCACAGGTCCGCCTAAGTATGTCTTGATAAGTCCTATGCATCATCTCCTGAAAACACATGTGAAAATAGGTACGTCAGCATAAAAATGCCTGTGAGATACATTGGTTTTGTGAAAACGGAATTCATGACTTATGTTTGAGAAAATGTTTAGTCATGAACCTCGTATTTTGCTTTGTCTTGTAAATCATTTGAAAAACGGTAAGATCAAATGATATGTATAAATAAGAAGACACTGTATGGTTAAACGGATAACCATGAAAAATGCATTTGTATAAGATAAGTCGTTTGTAAAGCAATGTCTCGTGAAAAGTGTGTTATTTGTATAAAATGTCATATGTCTCAAATTGAAATGATTCAAATAACGCTACGATATGTTAATACCATACAAACACTTATATATAGGAAGTACCAGCGGCGTATCCACCATGCTTGTATCATATTACACACGCCTCGTTACTTAATCCCTTACTCAAACCAAACCATCAGAATGAAATGTTTAACAACGGTAGAAATGTTCATGTATAGTTAAATGTCTATTGTCAAATGTAATTCATGTCAACGGATACAACTGGTTTACACGGTTCAATGGTTACAGACGGTTCATGAAATCAAAAGGGGTAAGACGGTTCACATAGTCAAATGGTTACAACGGTTCAAAATATAGGGTAATGTGTTCATATGCTGGATGAGCATATGCATCAGAAATGCAATGTGAAACAATGTACTACGTATGCACACAATGGGCGTACGTAGCATGAAATGTATTGTAGAGTACAACGGTTCAAAATGTAGTATACTGTGTTCATATGCTGGGTGAGCATATGCAACAGAAATGCAATGTGAAACAATGTACTACGTATGCACACAATGGGCGTACGTAGCATGAAATGTATTGTAGAGTACAACGGTTCAAAATGTAGAATACTGTGTTCATATGCTGGATGAGCATATGCAACAGATATGCAATGTGAAACAATGTACTACGTATGCACACAATGGGCGTACGTAGCATAAATGTGATGTAAAGCAATGTACTAAGTACGCACACAATGGGCATACATAGCATAAACACAATGAAATCATGTACTATATATGTACTATCGAACATAGCAGTATATGATGTGAAAACCGGAAAGCATGAAAGTAGCAAGTAGGCACATGTGTTTCACCCCAAAACAGTTTGGAAAACAGTAAAAGAGGGGTTCAATGTACTCACATTGACTCCTCGAAAACATGTAAAAGATGGGGTTCAATGTACTCACCTGAGATTGCTTTGAATTCCTTGTATAATAACCAGATAATGTTAGAGGTCACGGGATATCAAACGGCACCTAATAGGTAGCTATATTAATATACCGGACCAAAATCGGAGGGTCGGATAGTATGCGGGTTCGTAAACCAAACGAGTATGGAGACTCGTGTAATATGGTTTAACAAAGCCTACATACTAAGATGAAACCTAACCTAAGTGCTTACGCCCCATCATGACCCGTTTAGGTAGCTTAGGCTACCTTAACGCGTCGTTCGCGTAGAACGCGTCTGGAACGCCTAACATCGTGACCACAAGGTATAACCTCGGAAGGTTATAGCTATGGTCACCTAATGTGTTTGGTCGGATCCTAAAGATCGACCAAATGGGTCGGGTTCGAAAGTATAAGCGATGGTTTAGATCGCTTACCTTACGACCCTGTATAAGCACTAAACTAAAAGTGACGAGCTAAGCATGTTAGAACATGCTTAACTAAGTTTAGAAAACAGGTTTGACATCAAAACAAACGGCTTTGATGCTCACGAGTAGTTTGGTTACAAAATATGCAAGAATGCACATTTTGGCCGAAACTACGACCCGTCACTGAGCCTAGTTAACGTGGTGATCAGTAGGTATAGTCACTACGGACTATAACCATCGTGATCACGCTCACGTTATGAAGTTCCATGAACTTCGCATCGACCATAAGCTGGTCAATGCAGAAAGTCAACAAAATGTTGACTTTCGGACTCGAAAAGCGATAAAAGAGCGAAAGAAGACTTACGGAAGGTCCCCGAGTGCTAATCTAGATCAAATAGCTCAGGTATGGAACAATGGTTCCAACTTAGAGCCTTAAGATCAGATTTTGTGGGTTTTTGGAACAAAGGGGGGCGGGGTATTTATAGGAAAAGTGGAACCGTTAGGATCGTTTATCGAATATCGTGCCGCGATCTCGAGCGTACACTTGTCAAATTCTTGTGGTAAGTCAGAACTTGGCCCTTGGCTCCTGATTGGGTGAAAGGGCATTGCCCCTTGATCGAACGAAAGGCCAAACTGCATTAAATGCAAAGATTTTTCTGTCTGACAGTCTCACACGCCCCGCGTAAGGATTTGGTAAATCCTTACGCGCCCCGCCTAAGCTTCCCAGATCAGAATTTACAATTTTGGTCCCTGCACTTAAGAAACACGTATTTTGGCCCATTTTTGGCACGTTTAAGCCCCGTTAACCTCATTTCAAGGCTCTAAGATGAAGTTAAAGTGTAGGGGACATGAAATATGCTCAAAAATATTCCGGATGTCGGTTCGTTTGGCCGTACGATTGCGATGTCCGCTTAATTACGACGGAATGCGCATAAGCGCGAAAGACGATCCAAATGACGCGACGAATGGATTTTTCTCATGCCCAACACTAAGGCATAATATAAGGATGCTTACATAAATTTTTGGATGTCCGGATGTATTCAGAATGTAAGTTATGCGCGAAAGTGCAAACTTGTGCACTTTTTGACACTTTTAGTCCCTGAATGATCCAAAAGTTTGTTTTAGCATACCAAACACCTCAAAGCCTATTTCTAAGCTATGTAGAGGATATTTAGGGTATGTTTAACTTATGAACATGTTCCGGAATGTTCGTTACAGTTCAAATTGGCATACTTTCGCAGTTTGTCAAGTTTAGTCCCTATAAGCGAATTAACTTGTTTTTGCTATACCCAAGCCTTCAAAACTTATTTCTAAGTTATGTAAAGGTTATTTAAGGTATGTTGAGTATATGTTGATGTTCCGGAGTATTTGTCGCATTAAACTGAGTATGTTTACGCACCAGTTTGCGTATAATGCTCTAGAAAGCAATGTAGAGTTTGAAATTGAACAATAATTGATATGTGCAAAACATACACATATTTATACAAGATCCCAAGTATGAAATACAATATTTCATCGGCTTGGTATTTGTTTGATGGTCGCGGTGACACAGGTGTCACAATTAATGATCTGTTCGTAGATGCTTTCATACCGGTTATCAAAAGAATACTCTCAAATGTTTACAAGTTTATTTGGAGCTCACAATTTTCATATAACATGCCGAGAAAAATGATTTTATTATGTTTTCTCAACAACTTTTAAATTGGTGAACAAAAAGATTTGTTTAAAATCTTTTCCAAAACAAACTATGAACTCGCTCAACTTTATGTTGATTTTTCGCATGTTTCATTCTCAGGTTACTTTCAAAACTATGGCAGGGTTGAAATAGGAGAACCATTGGAGATTCGAGTACTTAGCGTGCGTTCGTTTTCAAGAAGTCTTAGCTTATTTGCTTCCATTGTGCAATGAAGATACCAGTCCAGTCACGCCAACTCTGATATTTTTGGGGTGTGACAATGTTATTGGTAAAGATTGGCCATTGCCAAAATATACATTCCAATTACCTTGAGTCGGGGTAGAATTTTGAAGAGTGTTGTTGTTAGGAAGCATAGGTGTAGTGGCTCCTGTGTCGGAAGTCCAATCGGGAATAGTAGAGTTCAAATGACACTGGGCATGAAAGGCTTGTGCTAACTGGTCATCGGTAGGATTTCTCGCGGCAACAAAGGTATAATTGACATATGGGTGGTCGACCGCATGTGTTTCAGGAGCTAATGTTTGATGATGTTCGTGACACACTTAGGCGGACTCGGGCCTTAGTGACTCAAAAGAAGCAAGAACAATTTAACTTCTGTTATGTTTTCCTTAATAACCAAGACAATGTAAACAGTTTAATAAATAATACCAAACTTTAGTTACCATGTGTTGTGAAACAATAATTATGTCGCTCCACTCCTCGATGTTTTCGCCGCGGTTTGTTGTTTTACGCGGTCGGGGTGACAGAAGAGTTGGTATCAGAGCTCATGGTTATAGGGAATTAGGTTATTAGTAATGCTTTGACCTAGACTATAACCTTTCTAGGATCCCAACACAAGTTATCTTGTGTTTAGATCTTAAAACATAAACGTCACCTACCTTTAGGTGATTACCAAAACAAGTACACAAATTTCCAAAACGATTTTGAAAATCAATTAATCATCCCTTCTTGAATGATTCTTTTGGCCTTGTGCCATCTAAGTTTTCAAAATCTCGTCAAAGTTTAGGTCTAAATAATGTAAACACGTGCAATCTGGAAGGGTGGGTGCCTGTACCTCGAGTTTTCTGTCTAGGCTAGATTGTTCGTACAAATTCACATAATCAAACAAGTAACTCTTACCTAGGAACACTTGAGGTGAGTGTCTACTTATAGGCTAAAGCATGTCTTCGCGATACATTATTATGACCCATTTACTTTGATTAGTCACCGTGTGTCATTTGTTTGTTTTGAGGCAATGAACGCATGACCACCATCCTTACTTATGTCGATATTTGTAGCATCTCATTTTATCCAATGATATCTCATTTTTTCATCATATCATCTCACTCGTTTTCTCTCATGTTTTCCTTTTTTAGAATGCCTCCTCGACGAGACGCACAACAACCTAACGCCGAACTGGCGGCTATCATAGCACAGCAAATGGCTGTTGTACTACCAAATCTCATCACTCAAATTAACCAAGCCAACAACAACAATGTTAATGCACCAACTCCGTGCAACTTTAAACAATTTAATTCGGCTAAACCGCTCAAGTTTAGGGGTTCTGAAGGAGCAACTGGGCTCTTACAGTGGTTTAAGAGTATTGACAGTACTTTTCGCCATGTTCAGTGTCCTAATAATCGTAAAGTCGAGTTTGATTCTAATGTATTTCAAAAGAGGGCTCTTACGTGGCGGAATGGAGTAATGAGAGATCGTGGTGCTGATGTTGCTTTGCGTCAGATCTGGGAGGAGCTTAGGGATCTAATGATGAGAGATTTCTGTCCTCGTCATGAACTCAGGGCTTTGGAAAGAGAATTCGATGATCTTAAACAAGACAGTGGTGAACACCGTGCTTATACCGACAGATATGAGGAGTTGAGTTTACTATGCCCACAATGGTTACCCCGCTGGATAAAGCCATTGAAAGGTATGTCGATGGTCTTCCCGACCCTGTGCAAGATATCATTACTGGTAGCAACCCTACCACTGTTCGTCAGGCCATCGAGTTGGCTGCAACCTTGACTGAGTCTCAGATCAGGAAAGGTAAACTCCACAAAAAGGGTGACAAGAAACCGTCTGACAAGAGCGAGAAACAGAATGGTAAGAAAGCTGAGTCTTCAAGGAAGTCTAGGAAGCGTAAAGCTTCCAAGAATTTCGTTGTTACAGCACAACCTAATCAGGAAGCTCCTAATCAACTCGCACAACCACCTGCCAAGAAACAATATGTTGGCAAAGCACCTTTGTGAAACAGACGTAACAGTCACCATCAACTGCATGTTCAGTGACGTATTTGTACCAGCTATGGGAAATCTGGTCATCTTGCCAACACATGTCGTTTTGCTCCTACACAGAACCAAGCAGCTCAAAACCCTGCACAACAGCCTGCTCAACAACCAGCACAAGCTGCACGACCTCACTACCCGCCTGGTTCTTGCTACAATTGTGGGGATCTGACCCACTACAGAAACCAATGTCCAAGGTTGGCCAATGCAAATCAGGCGCAGGCTCGTGGACGAATCTTCAACATGAATGTTGAGGCGCGTGCAGACAACGAGGTGGTGAACGGTACGTTCTTTGTTAACAACCAACCTGCTTCTATTCTTTTTGATTCGGGTGCCTATAAGAGTTTTGTATCCTTAGCTTTTGAGCCTTTGCTTTCCATTACTAGAACAAAACTAGGAAAGCCCTTGACAGTAGAACTAGCTAGTGGTGAACCCGTTGTACTTGATTCTGTTCTTCAAAATTGCCAGTTGAACCGTAATAACCATCTTTTTCCTATCGACATCACGCCAATGCAACTTGGAAGCTTTGATGTTATAGTAGGAATGGATTGGTTAGCCAAATACCATGCAGAGGTGGTTTGTTTTGAAAAGATTGTCCGCATACCGCTTTCGACTGGTGAGATCTTAGAGGTTCGTGGTGAGAAACCTGCTAGTAGTCTTAAACTCATGACGTGTACTCAAGCTCAAAAATACTTACGAAAGAACTATGTGGCCTTCTTGGCACATGTCGTAGAGGTAAGACTATTCAAGATATCCCTGTTGTTCGGGATTATCCCGAGGTATTTCCTGAAGAGTTACCTGGTTTACCCCCTGCACGTCAAGTTGAGTTCCGCATTGATCTTGTACCTGGTGCAAATCCTATTGCTAAATCACCTTATCGTCTTGCACCGTCTGAGATGCAAGAATTGTCTAAACAACTTCAGGAGCTTTCTGACAAAGGATTCATCCGTTCGAGCTTTTCACCATGGGGTGCTCCCATTCTATTCGTTAAAAAGAAAGATGGATCTTTCAGGATATGTATCGATTATCGTGAGCTCAACAAACTCACAATTAAGAATCGATATCCCCTACCTCGCATTGATGATCTCTTTGATTAGTTATAGGGTGCTACTTGCTTTTCAAAGATTGATCTACGTTCTGGGTATCATCAACTTCGTGTACTTGAGGAAGATATTCCCAAGACAGCTTTTCGCACAAGATATGGTCACTATGATTTTACTGTTATGCCATTCGATTTAACTAATGCTCTTGCTGTTTTCATGGACTTGATGAATAGGGTTTGTAAGCCTTATTTGGACAAGTTCATCATCGTTTTCATTGATGACATTTTGATCTATTCTAAGACAAGAGCTGACCATGAACAACATCTCCGTCTTACAATGGAATTCCTAAAGAAAGAACAGCTTTTCGCTAAGTTCTCCAAGTGTGAATTTTGGCTTAAGGAAGTTCAATTTTGGGGACACATTGTTAACTAACAAGGTATTCATGCAGATCCCGCCAAAATCAGTGCGATTAAGGATTGGGATACACCTACTACTCCCACCGAGGTTCGTTTATTTCTTGGTCTCGCTAGTTATTATCGCCGTTTTATTACAAATTTCTCCAAAATTGCGGTGTCTCTCACTGCATTAACTCAGAAGAATAAACCTTTTGAGTGGGGATCCAACCAGGAAGAAGCCTTTCAGACCTTGAAACAAAAACTCTGTGATGCACCTATCTTATCTTTACCTGAAGGCAACGATGATTTTGTCGTATATTGTGATGCATCCAATTTAGGCCTTGGCTGTGTTCTCATGCAAAGAAACAAAGTCATAGCCATGCATCAAGACAGCTGAAGGTACACGAGAAAAACTACACAACTCACAATCTTGAGTTGGGTGCCGAAGTTTTTGCTCTCAAAATCTGGAGACACTACCTTTACGGTACAAATGTGTAGTGTTCACTGAACACAAAAGTCTCCAGCATATTTTCAATCAGAAAGAACTAAACATGAGGCAAAGACGTTGGGTTGAGCTTCTAAACGACTACGATTGCGAAATTCACTACCATCCTGGTAAGGCAAATGTCGTGGCTGATGCATTGAGTCGTAAAGAACGTGTCAAGCTTCACTGTGTTCAGGTTCAATCTGATATTCAAATCCGCATTTCTCAGGCTCAACATACTTGTGTTACACAAGACTTGATGGGTAAGGAATTACCATATCATATTAAGCCTGAGCTTGAACTGAAAGACAATGGATTATATTATTTCATGGACCGTTTGTGGGTCCCAAGTCAAGACAATCTTCGCGCTTTGTTAATGGATGAAGCTCACAAGACTCGTTATTCTATCCATCATGGTGCAGACAAAATGTATAAGGATCTTCGAACCTAGTATTGGTGGCCGGGTATGAAGAAAGACATTGCCTTATACGTATCCGAATGCCTAACTTGTCTCAAAGTTAAGGCTGAACATCAACATCCCTCTGGATTATTGGAGCAACCAGAGATACCCGTTTGGAAATGGGAAAACATTGGTATGGATCTCATTACCAAATTACCACGCACTAAAAGAGGTCATGACGCTATTTGGGTAGTTATTGATCGTCTTACAAAGTCAGCACATTTCTTGCTGATCTGTGAGGATCTATCTGCTGACAAACTTGCTAAAATCTATGTGGATGAGATTGTATCCCGACATGGTGTTCCTTTGAACATTATATCTGACAGAGATGCTCGATTCTCGTCTCACTTTTGGAAAACCATGCAATCTGCAATGGGAACCCAACTTAATTTGAGCATAGCTTATCATCCGCAAACGGATGGTCAATCTGAAAGAACAATCCAGACACTGGAGGATATGCTTAGAGCTTGTGTGATCGATTTTGGTGGTAGTTGGGATTCGTATCTACCGTTGATTGAATTCTCCTACAACAATAGTTATCACTCCAGCATCAACATGGCTCCTTTCGAAGCTTTATACAGTCGAAAATGTCATTCACCGGTCTGCTGTAATGAGATAGGTGAAGCTCAGCTTACTGGACCTGAACTCATTCTAGAGACTACAGATAAAGTCAAGAAAATTCGCGATAACCTTTAGACAGCTAAGCGTCAAAAGAGTTACACGGATAGAGGACGCAAGCCCTTAGAATTTCAAGTCGGTGATCATGTCCTACTCAAGGTATCACCTTGGAAAGGTGTAATCAGATTTGGAAAGAAAGGAAAACTTGCACCAAGATATGTTGGACCATTCAAGATCGTCGAAAGAATCTCAAAAGTGGCCTACAGACTAGAATTACCTCTTGAACATGGGAATGTTCATCCAACCTTCCACGTATCCAATCTTAAAACGTGTTTAGCTGAAAACCTCCACATACCACTTGATGAAATTCTTGTTGATAACACGATGCACTTTGTTGAGAAGCTTGTGGAAATAATGGACCGTGAAGTCAAAAGGCTCAAACGCAAGTGCATACCAATTGTCAAAGTTCGCTGGGAATCTAAACGTGGTCCAAAATTTACTTGGAAACGTGAAGATCAAATGAAGGCGAAATATCCACATCTATTCTCACAAGTTTCCTCTAAATAAATTTCGGGACAAAATTTCCTAAAGTAGGGGAGACTGTGACATCTGTGCTTTTGTAATCATTGTATAACTGTGAAAAGTTCAATTATCAATTGTAGGATCGTGTAGCTGACCCAAATGAGTCGTTCAGAGGAGTTTTACTTTGTTTCAGGTGCGGAAAACAAGAAACAAAGGTAGAAACAGCTTAATCTTCACTTTAATCATTGATTATATTGATTTAACATTGATTACAATCAATCTTCACACCGACAGCACCTCGGTATGGAATTCAAGAATTGTTCACATGATTTCGCTCCAGGCTGACTATATATAGTGTCCTTGATTCCGCTCGAAAGAACACAATAACAGTTGGAGCGGAATTAACACCTTGTGATTTTGCTTGAAACATGCACATGCAGTTTCGAGCGGAATCATCAAGTTCGAGTGAAATCAGCTTCTAAAACACACAAACTTTCCTATTTTCTCGATCTATGAGCCCTGATCTATACAATCTAATCTAAGACTCGATACAAGACGAAGTCGACAGATATATGCACTAACAGACTCCCCCTCAGATGTTGACGAGTCTGACTGTGTCGAGCCTTTTCAACTTCAGTCTCTATCAGTCTCTGGGCTTCACTCTCTCTTTCTTCTCTTGTATGTCTTCAGACTCCCCCTTGCGATATGCTGGCATTCCTTAAGTTCATCAGCATCATCAGCTTCAGGATCGTTGTCTGGCTTTCATAAGTCCATGATCGTTGCCTGGCTTACTTCAATCCGAGTCCTCAGGTATCGTAACCTGGCTCTTTAGAACACAAGCTTCTCAGGATCGATCAACCTGGCTTACTATCACACAGCTTTGATTCCAAGATCGTCACCTGGCTCTCTTCCAGCTCAGGATCTTTAAACTCAGTTCATACTTAAACCTGCATAAACTCTACCTCAAAGTAAATTTCACTCATTTACATATTTCAAATATAGAGACATGCACTAACTTACACTCTCCCTCAAAACCAACCACAATGATTTTTCTCATATAATTCTGATGAACCATTTGAAGATTTGATTAAAATACAATCAATTAAAAACAAATTTTCCCTCAAATTTTGCTCATCATGTTTAGCACTCGGAATTTTGAAAATCAGCTTTTCAATACCAGTTGTCGAAAAAAAACCTTTTGAATTTTTCAAAATTTATGCTAAAACACACTAAAATCTTTTTGGATTTTGAAATAAGAGAAATGTAATGCAGTAAAGAAATATTTACAGACAATATTTTTGTGAGTTTGTGTAAGAGGATCATATCAGATTTATAAGACATATCACCAGCACCGTTAAGCTTCATTTCATTTTAAGTTCTAAACAATTCACCTAGATTGTCAGTATATTTGTCCCCTTAAATTTTCACACAATTTTTAACTGATCTGAGATACGATATTAATGTCTTAAGCACTTGAACTTATCCGTGTGTCCCACTACTTGAATATACTCTTGTATCCGGATCCCAATATTCAGTCTTACAGGTGAGTATACCTAAATGATATCTGTAAGGGGTTAGATGGGAAACTGTGAGAGCTCAGGTCAGAACTTCCGTTCAGCAGAGAGATGACGGCTCGAATTTTGGTGTGTCCCCTTTAGAGGATCTTTTGTTACAACAGCAATGACTATCAATTTTATTGTTTCATCAATTTGCTGAGGGCGACGCTATATTTCAAGCTTTTGCGGAAAGTATTATGCAGGGACTAGGACAGTATTTCCATACAGCAGAAGTCCCGGGATAATACCCCAGATATCACTAAGCATAAAGACCTAGTATCTCAGAAAGAGGGACCTTTCAAACAAGATTTCGGGGGTTACCCATATATCCAAGAAGTTGTTACCCACGAATTAAGCAAGTTTGAATTTTTAGGTTTATATCTCGTCACAATCTACTAAATGTGCAAAAACCTACTGGCATATCCGCAGTGAGATTGTTTATCACATTTTAACTTTCCATTTCTTTAGCATGTTGTGACAGTCCACTGATGTACTATCATTTCCTCTTCTTATACAACAAAGCTCTTTTTACATTTTATCATGTTTTTGTCTTTTTCAAATTTTCAAATGTTTTTGGATTTTTTTTTAAATTTCTACTCCCCCTAAAATGCAAACACATTTAAAAAATTGAAAACAAACTGTACAAGTAATCTTGACAACCGAAATCGAATCGCCTCAAATCGCCAGTCACTTGGCATAAACAATCAGAACTTCCCCTATCAACAAACTATTTTCTCATTATGATTTCAAAACACTTAAGTTTGTTTTAATCAAAATGATTTTTTCCAGAAAATAAGTTTGTTTTTACCACTTGTAAGTTTGATAGAAAACAACCTGTAAGGATTGGTTTATCATCTTGTTCATTCAACCACTTGTAGCAGATCAAGTACAACTTAATGTCCCTGATTTACCACTTGCATGTATGTAACCTTTGTATCACTTGTAAAAACACAAACACCTGTACCATGTGTAGGAAACAAACATCTACACACGTCATTTTACCAATCAAAGATGCCGATTCCTGCTTCTCACTTACCAACCTGGAAGCTCCGGCGTAGTCCTTCAACCTGTAAAATTTCAACATTAGAATATTCACAAACACTATTGTCACACCCCGACCACGTAGAACATACAAAACGTGGCGGAAATGTCGGGGAGTGTTGTAACAGAATCAATTGTTTCAAATCCATGGTAAACGAAGTTTCGTTTTATTAATCAAACATGAAAGTTTACATTGTCTTAAACAAGAACCAAAGAATACATAACATAAATTAACTAGTTCTTGTCTCGTTTTAAGTCACTCACTACTAGAAAATATGGTTTTTGCCATGTAAATTTTGGTTACAAAATGGTAGCAATTTCCTTATTGTCACCGGTTTGCCACCGAAAATATGGTGATAAAAACACCCGTGTCAATTGCTCTATTGCCACCAAATTGCCACCATTTTTATATATTGCTATCTTATTTTACAACCATAAAATTGGTCAAAATTATTTGCCACCGCTTCATGTTTGCTACGCTCCGCCTTGTTTGCCACCAAGTTATGACGCGTTTTCATACCATTTAGCCACTGATTTGCCACCATTTAACCATCGGTTTTTGTAGGTTTTGATACCATTTAGCCACGGTTTTGATACCATTTATCCACCGATATTGCCCCCATTTAGCCACCGATATCGCCACCATTTAACCATCAGGTTTTGCACATTTTAATTTCATTTAGCCACCTATATTGCCACCATTTAGCACCGATATTGCCACCATTTAGCCATCATTTTTCACACAATTTGCACCATTTAGCCATGATATTGCCACCATTTAGCCACCATTTTTTAGACAATTGGAACCATTTGCTACCATTTATTTGCTACCATACTGATTACTGATTACTGGAATATTGGTTTTTAATTCAGATTTCTTTTCTCCCTGCTATTTCATCAAAATTACATATAAATAAAACTACAAATAATATAAAAAAGTCTAATAAAATCCCATAATTATATAAAACATCTTGTTTTCAAAAGCATATAAAAAATACCAACTAAAATATAAACCAATTAAAATTATCCTAATAAGATAAACATCTAAACATTCAAAACCAAGTGTTTATAGCCTATCTTCGAACTGTAACTGTTAACATATCTTCAATTTGTGACATCCTATCAAGCAACGCATCTTTATCCACCTTATCTTTTTCTTTGTCAGCCAACAACCCCGCAATAATTCCATTGAACCTTTCTATTTCTTCATCTTTTTCCTTAACGAGCTCCTTGAAAACTAAGTTTAACTTTTCAATCTACAAAATAACCAATGAAAAGAATCAAGAAATCAGAATTTACGAAAACTAATAATGGGTCAAATTGGTTGCAAAGAAAACAAAATACAACTGTGAGCTACAATTCAAGTGCTAGAAGCTAGATAGCATGTTCTAGTTTGTTTACATATTAAAAAGGAAACTATACCTAATTTTAAAAACATTTTTTTGTATGAAACAAACCGTAAAGAAGGTGTAATCAAATCATTATGAAATTCCTTAACATTCTCACTAATTTAAGAGCATCAAACCTAACAATAAAAAACAAGCATCTCAAACCAAACAAACATAATAACAGTGGGAAACGATATAAATGCACAAAAGTTACTAGTCTAAAAGGATTAAAAATACCTCAGGGTCTTCTCTGCTATGTACACACGGGTCACTATCATTGCCTAACCCCTACACTTTTCCTTTCTTCTTGCCCTCAGCTCGTGACCACAAGTCTTTGTCAAAATTTGGATGTTTATTACGTTCTTTCCCATACTTCTCCTCAAGAAAACCTTCATATTTAACCTAATGGGATAAACACATAATTATATTATACAAATTTCATTGTAATAAACTTTGTGTTTTTAATTTTGAAATACTTTGTTTAGATTTACTAATCAATTGACTTACCCAAGTCTCCTCTGCCCTAGCATCAACCCATACAAGATTTTCTTCTTGAGCGTCCCCTTCAGAATCAACATCCAAAAGTAGTGAACTGCTACAACTTAGATCTTTATCCAATGGTCGACTTCGTTTCCTGAAGTGTGCTTGCTTCCACGCTTCACGAACTGTCAATTCACGCCCAAGTTTCCTTTTCTGTAGAATTTAGAAGTTAATAAAAATGATGATATTGATATGATATGATATATA
The DNA here is from genome assembly GCF_002127325.2 of Helianthus annuus. Classification (NCBI taxonomy): domain Eukaryota; kingdom Viridiplantae; phylum Streptophyta; class Magnoliopsida; order Asterales; family Asteraceae; genus Helianthus; species Helianthus annuus. Next base: position 95,931,612 of record NC_035433.2, read on the forward strand.
TATATATATATATATATATATATATATATATATATATATATATATATATATATATATAATAAAAGAGCGAAATTAACAATTTTTACCGCTTTTCTTTTCATGGTCACATAGGATTGAGATCCTAGTGTATGTTTGCCGCCGGTTGCCCTACTTCTAATGTCTTTGTTTCTTAAAGACTTTGCTTTCCTCTTAGGTGTGTTCCAATGGTCAAGCATTTGTTTCCATATCTCAGATCTTATCCATGTTGGTTTAAAGTCAATAAGATCGGTCATATCGTCTCCAACATTTTTACCTTGTTCCTTCGCCTTAGCTTTAGGGGCTGTTTGGTAGCCTCTGAATGATCATTAAGAGGCTACCTCTTAATGGAACCATTAAGAATTTTACAAATGAGAAGTTAGAAGAATGTGACATGTGATGATTTACCATTCAGAGGTTATCTCTTAACCATTCAGACTTGAGGTTACTTCTTATTCATTCAGAGGTTTTAAACCATTAAGAAGTAGCATCTGAATGGTCATTAAGAGGCTACCAAACAGCCCCTTAGCTTCATTCCGTACGTTACGCAACAAAGTGGGGAATTTACCAGCAATGCACTTCTCCCAGCACCTATCAATTTGTGCATTGTTTTTATCCTCCCATTGATAATACATCTATGAAGGGAAAAAAAAACAATAAATAAACATACAAAATGTTCCAACAAGTTAAATAAAAATTGTCAAGTACACACACCTGGGATCGCTCAAACAATCGTGTCCTGTGCTCATTAGGAACATCTCTCCAGCTGTCCCATGGACCGGACCACAAACTTATTAAATTTGATGAAATAGTCCGGGTAGCAGTCCCTTGATTACTAAATCTACAAAATGAAAGCAATGAATACAAAACCATATTAGTAACATATTTTATGTACATAAAGAAACAATATATGTGTACTTACTCTCCTTCTATAACCCAAATGGGCTGTTCGAGCGTGGTTCGGGTCAAAACGGGTCAATTACCAAAAAGGGTTGTTTTGGTTCGGGTCGAAACGGGTTCGGTTCGGAACGGGTTCGGGTTGAAACGGGTCCGGGTCAGAATGGGTTTTTTTTTGCCCTGTATTTTAGATATTCGACTCACACGCTAGGACATGTCCCAATCAACCCGTTTCTAATGCTGAAAAACTTAAGTCTAAATATTTCTGTTATCTCGACCCGTTTTTTAATACTTGAGCAACCCGTGGCATGAACTATAAAAACTTTAGTTGGTCATGAAACCCATATGGGCTGTGCACTTCAAGCTTTTTGAGACGTCGGGCGTATTAGGGGTGTTCACGGTTCGACTTAAGACCGTGAAACCGCCCAAATCGTCATCGGTTTGGTTCTACGGTCGGTTTTTTCTCTAAACTTCCGGTCGGTCGACTTCAAAAATCTCAAACCATAGTGAACGATTGGGTTCACGATTTATACCTAAAACCGGTCGTATAAAACCGATCCGGACCATAAAATTTGAGTATACTTTAAGTTTGTAAATATTTTAAATTACACTTATTTAACTAATTATATTTTTATATTGTGTTTAACTAAAATGTAATTGAACCATTACTAGTTTGGTTAAAATAAAAGTTCAGCCTACAATCTAAGATTCTAAGCCCCAGTTAATATTTTTTAACCATGATAAAAATTCAAAACAATGGAAACCCTGCTCGCCTGTAGCATTTCTATCCAATGCTTATATGAGGTTCCATCTAACTTTTAACCCTTCTGTATGTTTTTTTTAGATTACTTAATGATCAGATCATAGCAAGACTTTATGTTTATTATATGTAATATCAGTTAAATAGAATGTGTATATTCTTATCAACACTTTCTGTTTGTTTTATGTATAATAGTTTATGTAATGGTTTAATCCTTTGTATTTTTATTCATGTATTTTATATGGGTTTAATAAAGCCTAAACCGTGTAACCAAACCGTTAGTTACGGTTCGGTATTTAATAATAAAAAATCATTACAAAGGATTCTTATTTCAATGAATTAACCAAACAGACAAACGTACGCGCATCTGCAGCCACGCGACACTCGTGTTTCTGAAGCCGCGCGCTGCAGCGTTACGGCAGCCGCGCCCATTGCGTCTGCCTGCAGCCGTGCCCGTTGCGTTTGGCCTCTACGTCTGCCTCCAAACCCTTACTATCCTCATATATTGAAAGTTAAATATGTGTACCTTAAGCTAAATGTGAGGTATTTTTATTACGGGTCAACTGGCACATGAATACACATCAACTTAACAATATCAACTTAACAATATCAAAACCCCTATCTGATCAATCACAAACCCTATCATCTGAAGATTCAATAATCCATAAAACAAACACTCAAAATCATGAATTAAAGTTACCTGTCAATCAGAAGTATAAACCGAACGTCAATCGCGCAACAGCAACTGGAAAATAAATCAAACGTTTGTTAACCATCCATTGAAAGAAAAAAAAAACGTTTGTTAATCATACCTTCTGCAGAAGTTCGTTCTTTGATTCAAGCTTTGATGGAATGATGTATAAGGGTGAATAATATTCAGTCAAAACCCTAATTAGTGGAGAGGCCGGTTAGGTGAATTAATTGTGGATAAAATATGGCGCCATAAATAAAAATAATCACGCTCAAAATTTCATGGTCACAAATATGGTGGCAATTCAACCCTAGCAATTCTAAAAAAGAGCGGACTTGATAAAAAATGGCCCACCATATTATATTATAATGTTGCTACCGCTCTCCCGGTCACAATTATGAAAATCTATAGCCCACCAATTTTGTTTGGCACGATTTTAAGACCAAATATAAAATAAGGGCAATTTCTTTGCCACAAATTTGTAATGTAACATAAATGGTGGCAAAATTTGCAACCGCTTAGCTACCGTATCATATAAGCACGCTTAATTTACTAGATTGCTACCTTCTTTTTTTTCGGTAGCAAAACTTTGGTGACAATTGCCAAATTTTCTAGTAGTGACTAAGGCACAGGTCCGCCTAAGTATGTCTTGATAAGTCCTATGCATCATCTCCTGAAAACACATGTGAAAATAGGTACGTCAGCATAAAAATGCCTGTGAGATACATTGGTTTTGTGAAAACGGAATTCATGACTTATGTTTGAGAAAATGTTTAGTCATGAACCTTGTAATTTGCTTTGTCTTGTAAATCATTTGAAAAACGGTAAGATCAGATGATATGTATAAATAAGAGAACAATGCATGGTTAACTAAATAACCATGTAAAAATGAGTTTGTATAAGATATGTTGTTTGTAATTCAGTGTCTTGTGAAAAGCGTGTTATTTGTATAAAATGCTCTATGTATCAAACTGAAATGATTTAAATAATGCTACGATATGTAATACCATACAAACACTTATATATAGGAAGTACCAGCGGCGTATCCACCATGCTTGTATCATATTACACACGCCTCGTTACTTAAATCACTTACTCAAACCAAACCATCAAGAAGAAATGTTTAACAACGGTAGAAATGTTTATGTATAGTCAAATGTCTATTGTCAACTGTAAGTCATGTCAACGGATACAACTGGTTTACACGGTTCAATGGTTACAAACGGTTCATATAATCGAAGGGTTAAGACGGTTCACATAGTCAAATGGTTACAACGGTTCAAAATGTAGTATAATGTGTTCATATGCTGGATGAGCATATGCAACAGAAATGCAATGTGAAACAATGTACTACGTATGCACACAATGGGCGTACGTAGCATGAAATGTATTGTAGAGTACAACGGTTCAAAATGTAGTATAATGTGTTCATATGCTGGATGAGCATATGCAACAGAAATGCAATGTGTAACAATGTACTACGTATGCACACAATGGGCGTACATAGCATGAAATGTATTGTAGAGTACAACGGTTCAAAATGTAGTATAATGCGTTCATATGTTGGATGAGCATATGCAACAGAAATGCAATGTGAAACAATGTACTACGTATGCACACAATGGGCGTACGTAGCATGAAATGTATTATAAAGCAATGTACTAAGTACGCACACAATGGGCATACATAGCATGAAATGTATTGTAATCATGTACTAATATGTACTAACGAACGGAGCAGGTATATGATGTGAAAACATGGAAAACATGAAAGTAACAGGTAGGCACATGTGTTTCACCCCAAAACAGTTTGGAAAACAGTAAAAGAGGGGTTCAATGTACTCACATTGACTCCTCGAAAACATGTAAAAGATGGGGTTCAATGTACTCACCTGAGATTGCTTTGAGTTCTTGTATAATAACCAAACAATGCTAGATCACGGAATATCAAACGGCACCTAATAGGTAGCTATGTTAATATACCGGACCTAAATCGGAAGGATCGGATAGTATGCGGGTTCGTAAACCAAACGAGTACGGAGACTCGTGTAATATGGTTTAACAAAGCCTACATGCTAAAATGAAACCTAACCTAAGTGCTTACGATCCATTACGACCCGTTTAGGTAGCTTATGCTACCCTAACGCGTCGTTCGCGTAGAACGCGTTCGGAACGCCTAACATCGCGACCACAAGGTATAACCTCAGAAGGTTATAGCTATGGTCACCTAATGTGTTTGGTCGGATCCTAATGATCGACCAAATGGGTCGGGTTTGAAAGTATAAGTGATGGTTTAGATCGCTTACCTTACGACCCTATATAAGCACTACACTAAAAGTGACGAGCTAAGCATGTTAGAACATGCTTAACTAAGTTTAGAAAACAGGTTTGGCATCAAAACAAACGGCTTTGATGCTCACGAGTAGTTTGGTTACAAAATATGCAAGAATGCACATTTTGGCCGAAACTACGACTCGTCACTGAGCCTAGATAACGTGGTGATTAGTAGGTATAGTCACTACGGACTATAACCATCGTGATCACGCTCACGTTATGAAGTTCCATGAACTTCGTGTTGACCATAGGCTGGTCAATGCAGAAAGTCAACAAAACGTTGACTTTCGGACTCGAAAAGAGAATAAAAGAGCGAAAGAATACTTACGGAGGGTCCCCGAATGCTAATCTAGATCAAAATGGCTCAGGTATGAAACAAAGGTTCCAACTTAGAGCTCTTGATCAGATTGTGTGGGTTTTTGGCAACAAGGGGGGGGGTATTTATAGGAAAAGCATAACCGTTAGGATCGTTTATCGAATATCGTGCCACGATCTTGTGCGTACACTTGTCAAAATATTGTGGTAAGTCAGAACTTGGCCCTTGGCTCTTGATTGGGTGAAAGGGCATTGCCCCTTGATCGAACGAAAGGCCAACTGCATTGAATGCAAGCATTGAATCTGGTCTAATAGTCCCACGCGGCCCGCCTCAATATGCAGGCCAAACTCACGCGGGCCGCCTGGCCCCGTCTGATCTGCACATATTTTCAGAATTGGCAGTTTTGGTCCCTGTTGCGCATTTAAGCCATTTCCGACACTTCTAAGGCCCGTAAAGCATCTTTAAGGCCCTAAAATGATGCCTAAACATGGTGGACATGAAACATGCTCAAAAATTTGTCGGATGTTGGTTCGTTTGGCCGTACGAATGCGATGTTCGGTTAATTACGACGGAATGCGCATAAGCGCGAAAAACGATTCAAAATGTGTGATGAATGGATTTTTCTCATGCCAAACACTAAGGCATAATATAAGGAGGTTTATATAAATATTTGGACGTCCGGATGTATTCAGAACGTAAGTTACGCGCGAAAGTGCAAACTTATGCACTTTTTGACACTTTTAGTCCCTGAATGACCCAAAAGTTTATTTTAGCATACCAAACCCCTCAAAGCCTATTTCTAAGCTATGTAAAGGATATTTATGGTATGTTTAACTTATGGACATGTTTCGGAATGTTTGTTACCGTTCAAATTGGCATACTTTCGCAGTTTGTCAAGTTTAGTCCTTGTAAGCGAATTAACTTGTTTTTGCCATACCAGAGCCTTCAAAACTTATTTCTAATTCATGTAAAGGTTATTTAAGGTATGTTGTGTATATGTTGATGTTCCGGAGTATTTGTCGCGTTAAACTGAGTACGTTTATGCACCAGTTTGCGTATAATTCTCCAGATAGCGTTGTAGAGTTTGAAATTGAACAAGAATTGATATGTGCAAAAGATACACATATTTATACAAGATCCCAAGTATGAAATACAATATTTCATTGGCTTGGTATTTGTTTGATGGTCGCGGTGACACAGGTGTCACAGTCTCCCCTACTTTAGGAAATTTCGTCCCGAAATTTATTCGTAGGAGTCTATTTGTGACTCTGCCAAATAACCATCAGCGATATGTTAGGTAGTATCCTGTCATTTCTTTAACGGTCATTCCTCAGAAACGAAAGTGAACAGACGGAGTCATTTTCAATGGTTGCTTCATCAGAAATGGAAATGAAGGATTACACAATGGATATTCATTTCCCCAACGGATAAATCGTCAGAAACGAAAATGAACTAACGGAGTCATTTTCAACGGTTGCTTCATCAGAGTTGGAAATGAAGGATTACACAACGGATATTCATCTCCCCAACGGATAAATTGTCAGAAACGAAAATGAACTAACGGAGTCATTTTCAACGGTTGCTTCATCAGAGTTGGAAATGAAGGATTACACAACGGATATTCATTTCCCAAACGGATAAATCGTCAGAAACGAAAATGAACTAACGGAGTCATTTTCAACGGTTGCTTCATCAGAGTTGGAAATGAAGGATTACACAATGGATATTCATTTCCCCAACGGGTAAATCGTCAGAAACGAAAATGAACTAACGGAGTCATTTTCAACGGTTGCTTCATCAGAGTTGGAAATGAAGGATTACACAACAGATATTCATTTCCCCAACGGATAAATCGTCAGAAACGAAAATGAACTAACGGAGTCATTTTCAACGGTTGCTTCATCAGAGTTGGAAATGAAGGATTACACTACGGATATTCATTTCCCCAACGGATAAATCATCAGAAACGAAAATGAACTAACGGAATCATTTTCAACGGTTGCTTCATCAGAGTTGGAAATGAAGGATTACACAACGGATATTCATTTCCCCAATGGATAAATCATCAGAAACAAAAATGAACTAATGGAGTCATTTTCAACGGTTGCTTCATCAGAGTTGGAAATGAAGGATTACACAACGGATATTCATTTCCCCAACGGATAAATTGTCAGAAACGAAAATGAACTAACGGAGTCATTTTCAACGGTTGCTTCATCAGAGTTGGAAATGAAGGATTACACAACGGATATTCATTTCCCCAACGGATAAATCGTCAGAAACGAAAATGAACTAACGGAGTCATTTTCAACGGTTGCTTCATCAGAGTTGGAAATGAAGGATTACACAACGGATATTCATTTCCCCAACGGATAAATCGTCAGAAACGAAAATGAACTAACGGAGTCATTTTCAACGGTTGCTTCATCAGAGTTGGAAATGAAGGATTACACAACGAATATTCATTTCCCCAACGGATAAATCGTCAGAAACAAAAATGAACTAACGGAGTCATTTTCAACGGTTGCTTCATCAGAGTTGGAAATGAAGGATTACACAATGGATATTCATTTCCCCAACGGATAAATCATCAGAAACGAAAATGAACTAACGGAATCATTTTCAACGGTTGCTTCATCAGAGTTGGAAATGAAGGATTACACAACGGATATTCATTTCCCCAACGGATAAATCATCAGAAACGAAAATGAACTAACGGAGTCATTTTCAACGGTTGCTTCATCAGAGTTGGAAATGAAGAATTACACAACGGATATTCATTTCCTCAACGGGTAAATCTTCAGAAACGAAAATGAACTAACGGAATCATTTTCAACGGTTGCTTCATCAGAGTTGGAAATGAAGGATTACACAACGGATATTCATTTCACCAACGGATAAATCATCAGAAACGAAAATGAACTAACGGAGTCATTTTCAACGGTTGCTTCATCAGAGTTGGAAATGAATAGGGTTAACTCTAGACACATGACAGAACTTGCTGTGGTTTCTGTGCACTAAATTCCATAATTATGTATGCATCCATAATTACGTAATCCCTTGCACAGTCCGCACAGTTTGTTTTGTAATGTTTTGGGGAAGGATATCAAACTTGTGATGAGGGTGACTAGACTTCCATCGGTTCCCTTTAGTTAGATCTACAGGGGATCTTCTTAGTTAGGACACCAAGGAGTCCTTTCAGCTACATCATCACATGATATCCCTAGCCAGATTTTTGGATCAAACTGTTTAACTAGACCACTCAAGGGGTCTAATTATGAAGTAGTACTTTATAATCCGAGGGACTTAACTATAACATAGAAGTCCATTAAGGATTTTAAGTAATACCCTTGGGTATCCTACGATGAATCTCTTGTACAAGGATGTAGGATTCTACGAGGATTTGGATAACATAATTTGGATCACACAACAACACATAAGGGAACACATAAGCACAAAGTCACATAATTGTTTAACTTGATTATAATTTGTTATTAACTTGTTATTGATTGAATACGGATATGGAAACCAATCGACGAGTCTCAATGTTCACTGGAATCTATCTGAGAAGATAGAAAGATCTCCCAAAATTCGATTTTTGATTACAAGGAATCACCACATTCGAATGAAGGTATACAACAATTAAAGACTTACGGGAAATCCTTAGGCACCCTATTAAGGATTTATAGTGGTACTTTAGGTATTCGTCTTGTGTTGTAACCTGCGCCTTGTACTTTGTTTCCTTAGAATAAACGGGTACTTAGGAATTTTGTGGAAGACGCAAGTGATTATAGAATGGGAAAATTTTGGGGGTAGTTTGTTCTTCAAGGAATACGGTTTCTTGATTGTTGGTATTGTAAGGGATATGTTGTTTATACATGCAACCACAGCAATACATTGTAATGTAAATAAAAGATTTATTTATAAACAATGATAACAACTGTTTCTTTGACAACAAAAGAAAATAATACATAAGACGTGATTATTTCCAAACGCTGTTGTCTTCTAGTCAGTCGGATGCTCATCCCTGTGCTGGATTTGCATTAGCAAGCTTTGGGCAATTTCTTCGGAAATGACCCATCTCGCCACAGTTGAAACAAGAGCCTGGCAGAAAACGACCTTGAGCAAGATTGTTGCCAGCTTGGTTTGGCGCAGCTGCAGCTGGGCAGACTCTTGCTGTGTGGCCTATAAGCCCACAAGTTTGGCATTTGCGGCACTATACATTGGTGTGATGATGGAGGCTACATTGGTTGCACAAGGGTGCAGTTCCATTGTATGGTTTTCTAGCTGGGGGTTAAGCTGGTTGGTTGGGGACGGCTTGACCATTGTGAGCGACCACGGTGAAGTTCTGAGAAGTCTTTCGCTTCTTTGACTTCTTAGGAGATTCAGTCTGTTCATCCATGGTCTTTGATTCCTCGATTGGGTTCGATTCCCCGACCGGTTTCTTGTCACCTTTTCGGAAAAGTTTACCTTTCCTGATCTTTGATTCAGTCAAGGTTGCAGATAGCTCAATGGCCTGTCTAACTGTAGTAGGGTTGCTACCAGTCACAATGTCTTGTATTGAGTCAGGGAGGCCATCAATGTACTTTTCGATTGCCTTATCCAAAGGTGTAACCATATCCGGGCATAACAAACTTAACTCCTCATAACGGTCCGTGTAGGCTCGATGCTCACCGCTAACTTGCTTAAGATCGTCGAACTCCGTTTCCAAAGCTCTGATCTCGTGACGAGGACAGAATTCCTTCATCATCAGAGCTCGAAGCTCTTGCCATGTTTGAGCCAGTGCCACATCGGCACCCCTATCTCTCATCACACCATTCCACCATGTCAAGGCTCGTTTCTCAAAGACGCTAGATGCGAATTCTACCTTTCGCTCGTTTGGACATTGAACATGTCTGAAGGTGTTCTCTAAACTCTCAAACCATTGTAGAAGTGCAGTCGCTCCTTGAGACCAAGAAAACTTTGATGGCTTAGCTGAGTTGAACGTCTTGAAGTTGCAGGGGGCATTATGGTTGTTGTTGGCTTGGTTCCATTGAGCAAAGAGGTTTGGGAATTGAGCAGCCATTTGCTGCGCAATAATCTCTGCCAGTTCTGCAGTCGCTATCTGGTTTTCGCGTCGAGGAGGCATTCTAAAAGAGGAACAAGAAAGAAAAAAAATGAAATGGCATTGGGTAAGAATAGGATGTTACAATTACCAGCCATAATCATGGTTGATGGCCATCTGTTTGAATCCACGAAGCAAACAAACAACACCAAGGCTGAATCAAAGCAAATAGATCCTCATAGTGTATCGCGAAGACATGCTCGCCTATAAGTGGACACTCACCCCAAGAGTTCCCAGGTAAGAGTGACTGGTCCGAATATGTGGATTTGTACGAAAACTCTAACCTTAGACAGAAAACCCAGGGTACAGGCATTCACTCTTCCAGTTTGCACGTGTTCACACTATTTAGGACCCAAAAACTTTGACGAGAGTTTTGAAAACTCAAAGGGGTTCAAAACCTTATAACAAAGGGTTCAAAACCTAGTAATCAATCATCCTAGAACAGATGATTAGTTTTCAAAGCGGTTTTGAAATTTGTGTTCTTGCTGTGGTCGTCGCCTAAGGATAGGTGACGGTATTGTTTTCTGACTAAACGCAAGTAAACTCGCGTTAGGGTCCTAGGAAGGTTATAGACTAGGTCAAAGCATTACTAATAACCTAATTCCCTATAACCATTGGCTCTGATACCATCTTTTCTGTCACACCCCGACCACGTAGAACATACAAAACGTGGCGGAAATGTCGGGGAGTGTTGTAACAGAATCAATTGTTTCAAATCCATGGTAAACGAAGTTTCGTTTTATTAATCAAACATGAAAGTTTACATTGTTTTAAACAAGAACCAAAGAATACATAACATAAATTAACTAGTTCTTGTCTCGTTTTAAGTCACTAAGGCATAGGTCCGCCTAAGTATGTCTTGATAAGTCCTATGCATCATCTCCTGAAAACACATGTGAAAATAGGTACGCCAGCATAAAAATGCCTGTGAGATACATTGGTTTTGTGAAAACGGAATTCATGACTTATGTTTGAGAAAATGTTTAGTCATGAACCTTGTAATTTGCTTTGTCTTGTAAATCATTTGAAAAACGGTAAGATCAGATGATATGTATAAATAAGAGAACAATGCATGGTTAACTGAATAACCATGTAAAAATGAGTTTGTATAAGATATGTTGTTTGTAATTCAGTGTCTTGTGAAAAGCGTGTTATTTGTATAAAATGTTCTATGTATCAAATTGAAATGATTTAAATAACGCTACGATATGTAATACCATACAAACACTTATATATAGGAAGTACCAGCGGCGTATCCACCATGCTTGTATCATATTACACACGCCTCATTACTTAAATCACTTACTCAATCCAAACCATCAAGATGAAATGTTTAACAACGGTAGAAATGTTTATGTATAGTCAAATGTCTATTGTCAATAGTCAGTCATGTCAACGGATACAACTGGTTTACACGGTTCAATGGTTACAAACGGTTCATATAATCGAAGGGTTAAGACGGTTCACATAGTCAAATGGTTACAACGGTTCAAAATGTAGTATAATGTGTTCATATGCTGGATGAGCATATGCAATAGAAATGCAATGTGAAACAATGTACTACGTATGCACACAATGGGCGTACGTAGCATGAAATGTATTATAGAGTACAACGGTTCAAAATGTAGTATAATGTGTTCATATGCTGGATGAGCATATGCAAAAGAAATGCAATGTGTAACAATGTACTACGTATGCACACAATGGGCGTACGTAGCATTAAATGTATTATAGAGTACAACGGTTCAAAATGTAGTATAATGTGTTCATATGCTGGATGAGCATATGCAACAGAAATGCAATGTGAAACAATGTACTACGTATGCACACAATGGGCGTACGTAGCATGAAATGTATTATAAAGCAATGTACTAAGTACGCACACAATGGGCATACATAGCATGAAATGTATTGTAATCATGTACTAATATGTACTAACGAACGGAGTAGGTATATGATGTGAAAACATGGAAAACATGAAAGTAACAGGTAGGCACATGTGTTTCACCCCAAAACAGTTTGAAAAACAGTAAAAGAGGGGTTCAATGTACTCACATTGACTCCTCGAAAACATGTAAAAGATGGGGTTCAATGTACTCACCTGAGATTGCTTTGAGCTCTTGTATAATAACCAAACAATGCTAGATCACGGAATATCAAACGGCACCTAATAGGTAGCTATGTTAATATACCGGACCTAAATCGGAAGGATCAGATAGTATGCGGGTTCGTAAACCAAACGAGTATGGAGACTCGTGTAATATGGTTTAACAAAGCCTACATGCTAAAATGAAACCTAACCTAAGTGCTTACGATCCATTACGACCCGTTTAGGTAGCTTATGCTACCCTAACGCGTCGTTCGCGTAGAACGCGTACGGAACGCCTAACATCACAACCACAAGGTATAACCTCGGAAGGTTATAGCTATGGTCACCTAATGTGTTTGGTCGGATCCTAATGATCGACCAAATGGGTCGGGTTCGAGAGTATAAGCGATGGTTTAGATCGCTTACCTTACGACCCTATATAAGCACTACACTAAAAGTGACGAGCTAAGCATGTTAGAACATGCTTACCTAAGTTTAGAAAACAGGTTTGGCATCAAAACAAATGGCTTTGATGCTCACGAGTAGTTTGGTTACAAAATATGCAAGAATGCACATTTTGGCCGAAACTACGACTCGTCACTGAGCCTAGATAACGTGGTGATCAGTAGGTATAGTCACTACGGACTATAACCATCGTGATCACGCTCACGTTATGAAGTTCCATGAACTTCGTGATGACCATAGGCTGGTCAATGCAGAAAGTCAACAAAACATTGACTTTCGGACTCGAAAAGCGAATAAAAGAGCGAAAGAATACTTACGGAGAGTCCCCGAATGCTAATCTAGATCAAAATGGCTCAGGTATGAAACAAAGGTTCCAACTTAGAGCTCTTGATCAGATTGTGTGGGTTTTTGGCAACAAGGGGGGGTATTTATAGGAAAAGCATAACTGTTAGGATCGTTTATCGAATATCGTGCCACGATCTTGTGCGTACACTTGTCAAAATATTGTGGTAAGTCAGAACTTGGCCCTTGGCTCTTGATTGGGTGAAAGGGCATTGCCCCTTGATCGAACGAAAGGCCAACTGCATTGAATGCAAACATTGAATCTGGTCTGATAGTCCCACGCGGCCCGCCTCAATATGTCGGCCAAACTCACGCGGGCCGCCTGGCCCCGTCTGATCTGCACATATTTTCAGAATTGGCAGTTTTGGTCCCTGTTGCGCATTTAAGCCATTTCCGACACTTCTAAGGCCCGTAAAGCCATCTTTAAGGCCCTAATATGATGCCTAAACATTGTGGACATGAAACATGCTCAAAAATGTGTCGGATGTTGGTTCGTTTGGCCGTACGAATGCGATGTTCGGTTAATTACGACGGAATGCGCATAAGCGCGAAAAACGATTCAAAATGCGTGATGAATGGATTTTTCTCATGCCAAACACTAAGGCATAATATAAGGATGTTTACATAAATTTTTGGACATTCGGATGTATTCAGAACGTAAGTTACGCGCGAAAGTGTAAACTTGTGCACTTTTTGACACTTTTAGTCCCTGAATGACCCAAAAGTTTATTTTAGCATACCAAACCCCTCAAAGCCTATTTCTAAGCTATGTAAAGGATATTTATGGTATGTTTAACTTATGGACATGTTCCGGAATGTTTGTTACAGTTCAAATTGGCATACTTTCGCAGTTTGTCAAGTTTAGTCCCTGTAAGCGAATTAACTTGTTTTTGCCATACCAAAGCCTTCAAAACTTATTTCTAAGTCATGTAAAGGTTATTTAAGGTATGTTGTGTATATGTTGATGTTCCGGAGTATTTGTCGCATTAGACTGAGTACGTTTATGCACCAGTTTGCGTATAATTCTCCAGAAAGCGTTGTAGAGTTTGAAATTGAACAAGAATTCATATGTGCAAAAGATACACATATTTATACAAGATCCCAAGTATGAAATACAGTATTTCATTGGCTTGGTATTTGTTTGATGGTCGTGGTGACACAGGTGTCACAACTATTTTCAAGAATGATGCCGATTCCTGATCCACGAATATAAACTTGGGATCTCCGGCAAAGTCCTTCGACTTCAAGGGAAAAGAATTTCCACCCAAGTCTTACCAATCTTGGGTGTTTTTAGCTCTTTTAATTCTTGTTCAGTTGGGTTAAAAGTTGCTTTCTTTTTTGCATAAAAATCTTTAACCCCTTTTGCTTTCCCATCAAGCATTTTCCCAAAAATTTTCTTAACATTTCCATTGAATGTTTTCTCGACATCAAACTCAGTTTTCTCAGAATAAAATTGATCTGAGATTTCAACTTTACCAACTTTCTGTTTAACTTTCTCAAACTTCAGTGATGGAAATTCGTCATCATTCACTGAATCTTTTACCTCAACCTGTGGCTCTTCTGGCTTTGTGGAACCAGATTCATCGCCGACTTTTTCAACAATTTTCTTAACAACCCACACTTGGTTGTCTTTTGCTTTCTTTATATAAAGATTCTTCTTCGAACATTCACCAACTTCATAAGTAGAATTTTCAAAAATTTTGAAGTTTTCGGTTGGTGGTTCAACATTAACAACTTTTTCTTTCAGTTTTTCAGAAACTTCCTGTTTTGTCTTGATATTCTTCGGACAATTCGGTGCAATGTGACCAGCTTCATTACACTTGAAACAGGTTCAAGTTTCTTTTGGGTGAAAAACTCCAGTTCCATTTCTCTTCTTTTCAGCAAGAAACTCTTGGTTTGATTGTCTCCAGAAAGGTTTCTTCTGTTCATCCTCAGCACTTCCACCTGAAACAAATTCTGTTTTTGTTTTAGAATTTTTCTCATTTTTATAGTTTTTGGGTGGAATAAAACCTAAACCTTTCTTTTTGTAGCTACCATTATGGTTTGGTTTCTTTTGAAAACCAGAACCAGAATTGTAACCTTTTTTCTTGTTTAAACGTTGTACTCTAGCAGTGTATTTTTTAGGTTTTCCAGTAAGATTTAAATCTTTTATTTCAGAAATATTAATTTCTGTCATTTTGAAAACCTTTTTGATCATTTCAAAACGAACACTTCTTATGGGAAACTCTTTGTCAGAGTATAATTTCTCAGAATCATTTAAAGTGTATGCAACTTCAAATGTTTCATCATTCAAATTTTTCTTTGATAACAAAAATTCTTTACTATAAGACCATTTAGCCGACGACTTTGGACTGTTGACTGACGAATTTGAACCACCAGACTCAGACTTTGACTCAGACTCCTCATCAGTATCCAACACCTGATCGACCACCTTTTTAATTAACTCAGACTCATGATCAGTGTCAGACGATGTGAAAGTAACATCAATGTTTTCTGGTAAATCATCAGTTGTATCGGTTTTTAGCTTTATATTGACTGCTTTTTCGACTTGCTCCTCATTTGGTTTTCTGGGAGAATACCTTTCCCCGATCGGAGGCGGACACTTGTTATAGCTAACAGTCGGTTTCTTACTATTATCCTTCTTGTTTGTCTTTTCATCCTTGAATGCTTCGAAACCTGCAACAGTCGTATAAATTCGATCAATAAGATAATCAGAACTAGAATAACTCTGCAATAAACGGCTGATCCTCTCATTCTCAGTTTTCTCTTTTTCCAACTCTAGCTTCCACTTTGCACTCTCCTCTATGTAGAAGTTGATAGCTTTTTGCCTTGACATCATCGTAGCATTCATCATCGTCAAAGCACCTTCTCGCTCAGAGTTAGTCTTTTGAAGACCAGTTACAGTTCTGTTCAAAACATCATAAGATTCTTTCACATAATTGAGATTGAACAGCAATTGTTCCTTCTTCTTCTCATACTCAGCCAGCTTTTCATCTTTAGCTGCACATTCCTTGCATGGTTCTAAACATTTTGTGCAAGGTTTGATGACCTCCACAATCTTTTCGACTTTAACTATCTTTTCAGCTTTGACCACTTTCTCAGCTTCGGTCAACTTTTCTGCTTCACTGACCTGCTCAGTCTCAGTAATCTCCTCAGCAACAGTTTCAGATTTCATTTCCTTTGTTCTTTTGCAGCCCGTTTTTTCTTCAGTTTCTCCAAGCGATCTGCAAAATAAAAATGAAAACTCTCAGGAGAAAGATGAGATTAGCAATGTTAATATGTTTTTCTTCTTCATCATCACTACTATCATCTGTTGGCAACGGATCAAATGTTACAGATTTGTCAGAATTACCATCTGAGAAATTAGTATCAGATGGTGTTTTATCAAAAACAATTTCTTTTTCTAAACTGACATCACTTTGTGAACTTTCATCTGCACTCTGTGAGCTTTCATCAGATGCAACAGACTCTTCCTCCACATTCTTCACAGTCTCACCAATAGACTTCATCCATGTGGCAAAACATATCTGGTTCTTTAATGATCTTAGCAATGAACGCTTTAAATTCTCCTTTTTCATCAACAAACATATCCCAGCTGAACCCTTCAGGTAATCTTTCATCATCCTGATTGATTAAACAGGCTTTGCTTTCGGGTGATATGTATTTATTCCAGTTAAAATCCACCAGACATGCTATCTTTGAATCCTCGATCACTTTTCTACTATGACCCACCTGTGGTTCTTGCTGTTGTTGCTGACCCACTTATTGGTATATAGCATTACGGTAGTATTCATCTTTACCGAATGGATTCTTCACATCACTGGCTTCCCTGTTCTTGCACTCCCTCTTGAAATGACCTTTCTCCCTGCATCGAAAACAAGTAACTTTAGATTTATCAAAATCGAAAGTAGAAACGTGTGCATCAAGAAAGTCATTTCTTCTGGTAATCAGTTTTAACTTTTCAGCTCGTCTAAGGACACTAGCTAAACACCATTTGATATCCATTAGTTCCATTTCTTTGGCGTCTATCTGATCGTAATCCTCCTTTGTGAGCATAGGATTCCCGATCCTTCCTGCAACTAAGCCTTCATATGAGAGTAACACAGAACCAAGCAATGCCATGTGATCTTTTGCAGTTTCTTCAGAAAAACTTTGGCCATCTGGAAGATTCAATGCGATGTTGCACTGTATCACATAACCATTTCCTGTCTTTGTGCTTTGAGAATGAAAACTTGATGTAGTATTTTTTAGATTGACACTCGAGTATGAAGAGAAACTACTGCTTTTGGTTGAATTCTGGTCAACTTTTTCCGTTGAATCCCCAACACTAAATGCAGTTTGGATCTTCGGGCTTCTTTCAGCTTCTGGAACACCACCTTTGTAATACATTTTTACATCCTGTTGACCACTTGGACTGTTCATCCTCGCGATCTTCTGCTGTTCCAAATCTTGACCCTCAATCTTCTCAATAAACTGAGAAATTGTTAACCCATCTTAAACCCCAGTATTCTTTAATATCATAAAGTATGTACCCCATTCCTTTTGCGGTAACGCATCGGCTAACTTGTCTACCCTCAAACATGATTCGAAGAGCATCCCAAATTGACTTTGAAGTTTTATCGTGCTGAAGCAATATGAAGATGTCTTCTTTGATGGCTTGTTGTAATAGACTGATCATCATTTTCTCTGCTTTGTACATATCCCGTTCTTGAACTGTAAATTCTGAAATTTCTTTCTCAACTTGTGGATCAGTTCTTGGCGGGACATACTTCTTCAATATACACTCCCATGACCTCAAATGGTTTGCCTGAACCCAGTTTTCGAACCGATCATTCCATCCGTAATACTCCTCAATGCTCATTAGTTTCAGGGGTTTTTGGGTAGTTCCTGTTTCGTTTTCCAAATTCATGGCTTGAGCAATGACAGCCGGAGTAGTCGGAGTAGCAAATGCGTTGTAGAACTCGTTATCCATTTTTCAATAACACGTATTTCAAAAACAGATGTTTCAAGCGAAATCACCCAGTATAATTTCAAGCGAAATAGCAAACAATCTCTCTCGAGCGAAATCACTAAACTTCAATTTGGTGCGGAATCTGAAATTTGGTTGTCTGGAGCGAAATCAACAAAAAGTTTGGAGCGGAATCAACTTTTTGTAGCTTGGAGCGGAATCTCAAGTCTTTTGAAGCGAAATCAGCAACAAATTTGAAGCGTAATCTGAGAAACAGTACCCTGGAGCGGAATCAGCAGGTATTTCGGAGCGAAATCAGACAAACTTAGGCGAAATAAAAAATGGTCCGTTCGAGCGGAATCACCTCGGGGTTCAATTTTTGCCATTTTTAAGTCGAATTTTACTGTGATACTTTCAAGGCTTTGTCTATATGTATTTTTATACAATTTGTGAAAATTTGAACAGATTTTGTCCGTTAAAACTCGTTCTGTTGAAGAAAGAAGGTGTAGAAGTAAGAAATCTCAATGAAATTAAGCTAATCTCTGCAGAACTCCTCCTCCTAGGCTCTGATACCACTTGTAGGATCGTGTAGCTGACCCAAATGAGTCGTTCAGAGGAGTTTTACTTTGTTTCAGGTGCGGAAAACAAGAAACAAAGGTAGAAACAGCTTAATCTTCACTTTAATCACTATTATATTGATTTAACACTGATTAAAATCAATCTTCACACCGACAACACCTCGGTATGGAATTCAAGAATTGTTCACATGATTTCGCTCCAAGCTGACTATATATAGTGTCCTTGATTCCGCTCGAAAGAACACAATAACAGTTGGAGCGGAATTAACACCTTGTGATTTCGCTTGAAACATGCACATCCAGCTTCGAGCGAAATCATCAAGTTCGAGCGAAATCAGCTTCTAAAACACACAAACTTTCCTATTTTCTCGATCTATGAGCCCTGATCTATACAATCTAATCTAAGACTCGATACAAGACGAAGTCGACAGATGTATGCACTAACATCAATAAAACAATGTGTTTTGATCCCAATATTTGTTTATTTATGTTTGACATTTTGCACGTTTTGATTTTGTTCGATTTTAAACTCTAAATCGCTTTCTGGAAAGTTATACGCAAACTGATGCGTAAACGTAATTAGTTTAACACGACATACACTCCGGAATAGCAACATAAGCATAACATACCTTAAATGACCTTTACATAACATAGAAATAAGTTTTGAAGGGTTTGGTATGGCAAAAACAAGTTTATTCGACTACAGGGACTATTCGTGACAAACTGCAAAAGTCTGTCGATTCGTATAGCAACACACATTCTGGAACAAGATCATAACCTAAACTTACCTTAAATACCCTTAACATAGCTTAGAAATAAGCTTTGAGGGGTTTGGTGTGAGAAAATACGCTTATTTGATCAACAGGGACTAAAATCGTCAAAAACTGCATAAGTTTGCATTTACGCGCATATCTTACGTTCTGACCATATCCGGACATCCAAAAATTTTTGTAATCATAAAAATACTTTATTTTAGTGATGGGAATGAAAAAAATCCATTCGTCGCGTAATTTGGATCGTTTTTCGCCCCGTTCGAGTTTCGTCTTAATTAACCAAAAAACACGATCGTACGACCAAATGAACCGACATCCATGATATTTTCAAGCATTTTTCAAGTCTTCTATACTTAAACATCCTTATAGAGCCTTGAAGATGGGTTAACAGGGCTTAAACACGTCAAAAATCAAGTTTCGGAGCTGCAGGGGCCTGTTTTACAAAAAATGAAACTTCTGGTCAGACTGGTAAGCTGGGCACGAAGACTGGTCTAATTTCCTTTGCGGCCCACGAGGCCTGGAGCTGGGCAGATTATCAGAATCTTCAAAACAGCCTGCTGTCATTGTTTTTAATCCTAGTTTTTCAATACCTTGAGCTGGTTTAAGTGTTCCCTAAGCCCCCAAATCAGTGTGTAACATGTGTAGGGCTAGGATCATACTTTGATTAACTCACAAACACTTGGAATGATCTTGTGGAGCTTGATTTCCTATAAATACCCAAGCATTTTCTCATTCCAACTTGCTCATTCTTCATTTCTTTCACCTTGGCTCTGATTGAAGCTATCCCACTTGGTTGAAGGCTTCATACTTGAGTTTTCTTAGCTCTTTTTCCAACCTTGGACTCTTGTAAGTGATTCTTTCATGCTTGTTTAGTTATTCAAGCAAGAAAGTCAAACAGTGTTTGACTTTCTGCTTTGACCATGATTTGGTCAAGACAAAGTTCGTTTGAACTTTGCAACGTGAACGTAATCACGATGGTTATAGTCCCTTGTGACTATACCTATTGATTACCACGTTGACTAGTCAAAGTGACGAGTCATGGTTTCGGTCAAAATGCCGCTTATGAGCATTTTGTGACGAAACTATTTTCGAGTATCAAAACACTTTGTTTTGATATCAAATCAGCTTTCTAACTTAGCTAAACAAGTTTTAACATGTTTAACTCGTCACTTTTAGTATAGTGCTTAATTAGGGTCGTAAGTTAAGCGGTGTAAACAACCGCTTAGACTTTCGAACCCGACCCGTTTGGTCGATCTTTAGGATCCGACCAAACATATTTTGTGACCATGGTTGTATAGGGAATAACCTTCCGAGCTTATACCTTATGGTCACTTAGTTTAATTAGTTGTATGATAGGTAGTTTATATGCCTTAGGAAAATGACCAAAATGCCCTTTTCACGCATAAGTTGAATTTAAGCATATGTAACCTAATTTTTGACATTTAAACTGATTATGCAATGTTAATAAACATGTTAAGGCATATAATACTTGTCATAGGGCTAGTTTGACCATCCAAACGCGCTTTTATGCGAATGACACGTTAAAGTAGCATAAACTACCTTAACGAGTCGTAACGGGTCATAAGCACTTAGGATAGGTTTCAAATCAGAATGTAGGCTTTGTTAAACCATATCATATGAGTTCCAACACTCATTTGGTTTACGAGACCTCATTCTATCCTATCTCCCGATTTAGGTTCGATTATTAACGTAGTTACCTATATTAGGTGCCGATTGATTCCGTGATCCTACGAGCTTTATTTGGTCATAATTCCAAGACTATTAAGCAAGCTCAAGTGAGTACATAGTCCCCTCTTTTACTGCTTTCAAATATTTTGGGGTGATACACATGTGCCTACTTGTTACTTTTGTGCTTTTCATGACATATACTTGTTATATTCATGTAGTAGACATATAGTACATGATTTCCATTATGCTTTGCTATGTATATTGACTGAGCGTGCTAGCACATTAATTTCATAAACACTTTGTTGCATATGTTTACTCAGCATATGGACACATTGATTTACATTGCATTTCTGCTGCATATGTTTACTCAGCATATGGGCACAATTGATTTCATCGACATTTCTACTATGTATGTTTACTTAGCATACTTAGTACATGGTTTTTACATGACATGCTTACATTTGGTATGACATTTGGTATGCTTAACGGGACAAAAATACATTCATTAACATTGATCACATCGCTCGGTAGTATGTAGTGGTACCATAGGAATTGACAAATCCCGTTCCCGGCATCCTAGGTTTGTTTGGAAGTAGGGAATGACAGAATCCAAAAAATTATTGATAAACCTTTAACTTGTTAAGGGTTTGTTCGACAGTCGCAAGGCTTGAATGTATGCGATAAACATTACTACATAAGTGTTCGTAACAATAAAGCATTGATTTTGCAAAGCATAACTTTTGTTTTAAACTATGGTTTATTCAAAGACATTGTTTTGTACATGACATTAAACCTATGGTTTGAGTAAATACTTTTTATTCACCATACAAGACATTGTTGTTACTTGACATTTGCTATACAAGACATGATTTACACAAGACATTGAGACATTAAACATCGTTATACATGAACATTTGACATTAGTTTAAACAAGACATTTTTGGTGGTTATCGGTAAGTGATTTAAATAACAAGGCGTGTGTAATATGATAAAAGCATGGTGGATACGCCGCTGATACTTCCTATATATAAGTGCTTTTAAGATATTACATATCGTAGCGTTATCTAAACCACTTCAACAAAGACAAGGACATGAAACATTTTATACAAAGACATGACAAGACATTGTTTTACAAATGACATATTATACAAATTCATTTTTCACTTGGTTATTTATTTAACCATACATCTTTGTTTTATATCATCTGATTTTCATAATTGATTTTCATATGATTCTATAAAAGAAAACGTCTTTATAAGATTCATGACTACTTTTTGTTAAACACTTCTTGTAATTACAAGTCATGAATCCTTTATCAACAAAACCTATGTATCTCACAGGCATTTTTATTCTGACGTACCTATTTTCACATGTGTTTCAGGAGCTAACGTTTGATGATGTTCGTGTCACACTTAGGCGGACTCGAGCCTTAGTGACTTAAAAGAAGCAAGAACAGTTTAACTTATGTTATGTTTTCCTTAATTTCCAAGACAATGTAAACAGTTTAATAAAAAAAAACCAAACTTTAATTACCATGTGTTGTGAAACAATAATTCTGTCGCTCCACTCCCCAATGTTTCCGCCGCGGTTTGTTATTTTACGCGGTCGGGGTGTGACACTGATCTCGCCAATGTTACCCATGCTGCTATTTAGACTCAGTGTCTAGCCTTCCATCAAGAACTCGATCAAGTCATTGGCACGTATAATGATGTGTGTAAAATGCAACATATAAATTACATCAAATGAGGCATAAAACTAACCCTTTTTTAGTACTAATGTTAGAAAAAGTATGCTTTTGCCTTCCTTTTGTATTTTCAGGATTAAATGAGCGTAAATGAACGAAAGAAGCAAATATGCAGCAAAACCTAACATAATTACAAGAAAAGGAATAAACGTGGCATGCCCGACCCCTCGACAGCATCTTCCCAATAAAAAACAAGAGATCAAAAGGCTGAACACGCCCCGTGCCCAGCGGACACGGGGGCGTGCTCAAGTGTCTGCAGAAAAGACAAAGTTATAGAAGCTTCTATTTCCCAACACGGGGGGCGTGCCCAGCTCAACACGGCCGTGGTCAATGCTAAGATTCGCAGAATCCAAGAAAATCTTGATAGTACAGATACGCTTCTGCACACGGGGCCGTGCCCAGCGGACACGGGGGCGGGTGGAGCTAATACAGACAAACTGCAATTAATGAAGAAAGAGAAAGTGGATGGACACGGGGCCGTGCCCAGGCTTCTGTGCAGGCTATAAATAGGGGTGCTTGGTTCACTTCAAAGGAATCCCTTTACAAACAACCTCTCTCCCACTTCACCCACACTCCACCACCATCACAACACCCACATCCACCACCATCATCCATCATCCATCATAGAGTATGTGTAGTAGTCTCTGGATCCAAGATTGATAGTAGGAGTTCTTGACAATCAAAGGCAATGTTTGCCTAAGTCTCTTACATCACTTGGTGAAGACAAGCATTTAGTGTAATACTTTTGTTTTTTAATCTTTTCACACTTTTTATTTGGTTTTGTATTAATGACTTTAATAACTAGTTTCTTATGTTGAAGGTGAAACTTCCTTTTCATTTGTCCGTGGTGTCTTGGCGTTATTTTACTGTCTATATAAAATAAAAGATTTACACCATTCATATCTCTACGGTCTATATAGAGATATGTTGGCTATATGGTCGGGGGGTCAAGAGAATGGTTTGGTAAGGTTCTTGCCTTGTTCAGTGTATAGATCATGCAAGGACCTGGGTCAAGCTTACTAGGACCTCCTTCAATACCCACTGGTATTGGATGGCGGGGGTGCGAATGGCTTGACCACCTCATATGTAAACTATTATTAATACATTAACTCGGCTACTTGGGATTGTATCCCTGCTGACTCAAACCACTTAGCCGAGGGTAATGTCACCTTCAAAAGAGGGGCCTACCACATTACGCATTAATAACTTAATTAATTATCTTTCAATATTCTGACCCTTTAGGATTGTATCCTTGCTGACTCAAACTACTGGGTTGGGGGTAACGTCACCTTCAAAAGAGGGACCTACTACTATAACTAAGATAATTTCATAAAAAGTGCAAAAGTGCGGAAAACATCAAAGATTACACTAAAGGCGAGTCGGATCCAAGTGATTCATCTTGTTTATCTATTTTTATTTTCAGCATTTTTAGTTTTTTATTTACATGTTTAAACCTTTTTCCAAAATTTTGATTTGGTTAGACGTTGAGGACAAATCGGTATTAAAAGCTCTTGTGTCCTTGGACGACCTCGGTATCTTACCAACGCTATACTACGCTCACGATGGGTGCACTTGCCCATATGTGTGTTTAGTGTTAGTAGAATATCGTGTTTTATAAATTTAAAACTTGACTAAAGTGTTAAAAGGGCAAAAAAATATATATACAAAATTATATAACACACCGCATACATCAAGTTTTTGGCGCCGTTTCTGGGGACACAAGGATTTTAAGAAAGTTAGGAATCAACGGCCTAATCGTTTTTCATATTTTTCTATTTTTTTAGGATTTTTCTTAAATTTTCCGCTTCTGCAGAGCTCAGCATGGGCCGTGCCCGCTGAACACGCCCCCCGTGTCCACCAAAAGATTCTCATCTGACCTTCGGTCTGAATACGGACAAAAAGTGTCAGAATCTCGTCTGCACACGGGGCCGTGTAAAACGTACTATCGTTTTCTATAAATGCAGCAGGATTGTTGCACATTTGGACCATTCCAATGACAGAGATTTGGTGGGATCTTCACACATACCATACTAGGTATATTCTAAAGAAGGTTCTCAATAACCATCTTGTCTTTTCTACTTATGTCCATTTCCTTCTTCTTCATTCTCTCCTCAAAACCTCCATTAAAGCTTAAAACCTCCATGTTTTCAAGCTTTATTGTGATATTTGTTAGGTTTTTATTCAAGGGATCTTGTCAAAAATAAGTTTTACAACATTGTTTTAAGTTACTTCTGCTTAAAAATGCTTCAAAAGTCAGAAAATCAATTTAAAACTCCAAGATTCCTTGATTTAAAAACCAGCAGAGAGGTGAACACGGGGCCGTGCTCGGTGAGCACGGGGCCGTGTTCGAGGTATTGTTTCATTAAAAATGAACTCTTTTCGGTTTATTTTTCATAGAATGTTAAGCCAAAACAGTGGAACTTCTTCAGCACATTCCAGAAATAGTCGTAAGGAACGAAGGCCTTCAATCGAAGCAACTCTTATACGCTATGCGACGGCACTACGAGAAGCTCTTGATGAAATGACATCCGTAGAAGAGGTCCTGATCGACCGTATAAATTATCTGACGGTGGGGCTGGAAAATATTTTCCAAGACATCAACCTCTTGCACCAGAGGTTGAACATTCTTGTGACACCTCCCATGGAACCAATCCTTCCCCAAGAGGATTAGAACTTAGCACTTGGAGTCATTAATCCCACCAGGTGGGATGACATCCCCGCGGAACCTCCTCTTGACAATTTGCAAGAAGTTCCGGTGGAAGTTACACCCCCTCATAATGATGATGCCAATGAGCCCGCCTTTCTTCTCCCTCGGGAGATAGAAGAATGGCTCAACGATGTGTGAGGGACCATGTCACACCCCAAAAACGTCGCAGCGGAATATAAAACATAGTGGTGACGGAAGCTGGTGCCCATTTATATCTTGTTGATCGATGCATTTAATTGTTGGACATTTTAATATATATTTAGATGTAAGTTATTCAAACATTACGTTTTAAGACACGACACAACCACAACATAGTTAAGTTGTTTTGATCCTCACGGATCTTATTGAATTTGTCCTAGAAAGTTTAAAATTAGTCCAGCATATTTAAGTGACAAAACATGCACCAACAACGTTAAAAAATGTTTAAAATTAGTCCAACAAGATACGCCATAATTCCCGAAGCCGAACTCAAGTACCTGTAGAACACGTTAAAATCAAGTGTTAACACAAAGGAAGGTGAGTTCACATATTCATTTAATACCAAATTTTATTTCAAGGAAAACTTTCTGATTAGGTGTTTATTTGAAAACATCCATATAAATTTTAGAAAGTCCATTTTATTTCCTTATTAAAATCCATGGGCCTTCCGTCGTTTCATTACTCCGACAACAGTAATACTGCCCAGGTTTTGTATATTAAATTATTGCGTCAACTTTCAGACTCGTGTGTTAGCTAGACGATACGAACTATATATTAACCATGTAGGGATAATCAATGCTAGACAATAAACAGAATAATAATTCGTCGTTTGACATTGACACGGGGCGACCGGTCACGATGGGGTTGTCAACCCGATAGATCTACCAACAATTCCTCGCGTACCATACTTAACTGATTAAACGACATCATGGGCGCAGGGTTCTTTCTCGAAGAACATTATGATGTATGCCTCACGTACAATATATATATCCTACTAATATGACAATTTAATATACTACGATTTACGAATTCCTCTGTCACTCAAATGTTGAGACTCGGTCCGGAATTCATCCCCAATTCGTACGGTCTCGTTTCACTTAAGAAATACCGCACTTACAATATTCATTCTTAAATAACGTTCTACTTCGAAACGAATAACTTATCAAATTCATATATTTTCAGCGAAAATATATTTTTTATATTAAAAGGTATGTTTTATTTCAAAAACATTATTAAACCCTTTTAACAACGTGTTCCAGCCCCAAAGTATGTACAAAGCAGTAAAAAGAGGGGTTTAGTGACACTCACCTTGGGGTGCGTATTTTGATACCGCAAGCCCAGAGATTGATTTTTATATACGTCCTAATATAGGAACAATTCTAAATCAATATATATATTTAACACAAAAATCCTAAGTTTCTCCGTTTCTTAGAATTATCACATAACTTTGAGATTTTCTCGAAAAGTTGTCATTTTTTATTATGTTGGCATGTTAATATATATATATATATATATATATATATATAAACATATTTATGATTTTGCGACTTGAACGATTTTATTGGTGACCATTATTGTGTAAATCCGTCAACTCTCCCGTTTATACGCAATATATCTACGATTTGCGCGTCGTAATATATATACATAAACGTTCATATAATTTAACACCGAAACACGCGAAATCTTGTTAAGTTATCTATTTTGTCATTTTTAAAGCCAATATACATAAAATATCTCATACATATCAAATTTCATGCTCAACAAACAAGTTACACATTTAACACAATTTTTACCGTTTTTACCGCACAAAACGCACAAATATACATGCATAATCCAAATCTTTAAAATCATGTTAAAACTTAACATATTTTCAAATTCTCATGTTTAAACCACATAACACATTTTAACACATAAGGTTTACCCAAAATTTTACCCATACTAGTGTACTTAGAAAATGTGTATTTTAGCGATTCGGTAATGTTTTCGGGCGTCGGATGTCACGTATGATTAATCAAACACCAAGTAAACTTAAAATTGGTTAAAATACTTATTTTTAAACTAAAAATATCAGTTTACTTACTGATCTAAATCAGTTTTATAAAAATCACTCGAAAAGCTGATTTTTTACCGTTTTAACGCACAGTTTTGCGTTAAACGTTACCATAACCATCCCAACTCGAAACGACTTGATATTTTAACACAATACATGTTATTTACTGATTAAAATAGTAGTTATAATTAGATTAGTGCAGTTTTGTATAAGTCACTTAAATCATGCGATTTCACGTATTTTACAACTTTTAATGCACCAAGTACAACATGCAAAGCTAGCAAACATAATGACAAAGTTATATGTCACTAAACACTTTAAAATAACTTTATTTTAGTGTTTATAATCTGCTCATAACTGATTTTTACTAAATCATACTCAAACACATTATTTCACCTATTTTACAAGTTTCTAAACCTCATGTATAACATGCAAAGCTTGTAAACCTCACGACAAAGTTTTATATCATTAAATACTTCAAAATAATCATATTTTAATGTTTATAATCTGATCAAATATCATTTTTATCAAAGCATGTTCAAATCATCCTTTCATATCATCATGCATGTTCAAGTAAATGCATCTAATGCACTCATACAACATCATCGTCATCTTTTATGTTCTAATCATGCTCAAGAACACATATACATACATACACACGAAATGTTTACACCTACATAAACCTTCAAAAGCTCACTTTCTCATCAAATCCATT
Organism: Helianthus annuus; assembly: GCF_002127325.2. NCBI lineage: Eukaryota > Viridiplantae > Streptophyta > Magnoliopsida > Asterales > Asteraceae > Helianthus > Helianthus annuus. The sequence continues at coordinate 95,959,807 of NC_035433.2, forward strand.
TTTAAATCATGAAGCACTTTTAGATCCATGTTTTATGACATTTTTGATTCATGCATGTATTCTATCATTCAAGATTCATATTATTCAAGAATCACTTAATCAAATCAAAACACAACTAAGTACACACACTCATATAATTTTTGGCCATACATATATGTATATACACACTCATTATTATTCTCTTTAAAAACCCATTTATTATTACCTTCAAGTTTTGTGATTAAACTCAAGAACAAGAGAAACTTTTCACTATTATTCTCATCAACAAGAATCAAGAACATGTTTAAAAAGAATGATTTTATACCCTTAAGATTCAAGTGGGTTTTTGACAAAGTATGATGATATGAGGCTTGATTCTTGCTTGTAACACCTTCAAATCACCATAGGATCTTCAAAAGTGCATAGAACAAGCTTGAAAATGGCTTGAATCTTGATATAATGGCTGAATTTTTGAAAATGAGATAGAGATAGGAGGTGTTCGGCTGAATTTGTGAAGAGAGAGAGAGAGTTTGAATTGTATTTAATTGCATGTTCTTGATTTATGCAAGATGTGCAAAATTCTTACAAAAGCATCATCATGCACCTCCCAAAATGGCCAATGAAAATATGAGAGAGGAGAGATAGAGTGTTAAATTGCTGCCACCTCTCTCTACAAACACACACCTCATGAATACACACTCATATATATATATATATATATATATATATATATATATATATATATACACATATATATATAGTATAGTATAAAAGCAGGTATTTTACAGGATACCGGGTATTTTATCTAGCGTTTTAATCCCGTTCTAGTGCGTTTTAAATTATTTTTAACACTCTATAAAAATAAACTCACCAAAATATTATGGAATGATATTTTGTTTGCCTGGACTGGAGACATTGCCGGTATTTGGCAGCATGCGCGCTGTGCTGCGAGGTACGCGCTTAAAATCGCAAAAATAGGAATTTAAGCGTTTTTATTTATTTTTATCATTATAAAGTAATAAACTCATTAAATTATTACTAAAATGATTATCAGTTGCATTGACAGGCTGTGTTGACAGTATTTTGTCGGTATACGCACTGCATCGCGCGGTACGCGCTTAAACTCGAAAAAATAGAGTTTCTTAGCGTTTTAATTTGTTTTTCTTCACGAATATGATTAAAATTATTATTCTAATCATAACAGACTATTTTTAGGATTTTAAAACTTATCGGGTGGTCACCGACGTTCGTTTCGCATTTTAACCGTTACGCGATAAGCGTTTATCTTACCGTTGCCAACGTAATTTTTATCAAAGTTTAAATTTACCAACTCATTAAATTTCACATATAAACATCATAATCAGTCAAATATGGCCTTTTATCTATTCACAAAAAGTGTTACAATTATACGGTACGGCCTGAAAAGCCGGGTGTCAAAGTCTCCCCCTGTTTAGGAAATTTCGTCCCCGAAATTTTACTCTACAGGTTTTGTTTTCGCTAGGTGAAAATAGTGAAAACAAGCTTAATGAATATGGTCTTGTAGTTTTTGCGAGAAACTTTGAATCTTACGAAGAATCTTCGTAGACCTATATTACACACATCCTTAATTCCTAATCTAACGTCTCAACAGTCTCCGCCCTTTCCAAGGTTCAACATTTACAAGCACTTAATCAAGAAGATTAAGTCAAAATTCCACCAATTCGGGTTCTACATACGTATATTTACATATACATTACCCCGTACCTAAGATAGTCTGAGTTTATACCCGATGGATCCAACTCGAGATAGGCTCTCGAAAGAATCACATCCCATAAACTCGTCTTCCTTCCTTCCTGCATTCATTTCAGATATCCACAAATCCCCAAATCCCCAAATCAATAAATCGCATACACGACTAGAATGCTGTAATAGTCTGTCCGGTTATTAGCATAATTCTTCTAGCTATACGTACTGCTTCTACAGTGCTTTGATAAACTACCGTTTATCTTCCAAACCAATTTCTATAAAGAACAAAATCAGTGTATCATCCATTATACACTTTCTCAACTGAACCCAAACAATACATCATGTATACTACTCCATCCTTATGGTAGCTTGAGCCTATAAGCGACTGATCCAACTCAAGATGGGCTCTTAAAAGGACCAAGTCATTGTGGCTCGGCTTTTCTTTCCTCAGCTAAACTTACTAACATCTCTCTCAAGATAACTCCTTTAACAGAACTAAATCTTCAATCTGGAATCGCAATAGTTCCTTCAATTGTCCATGTAATCCTTCTGTTGATCAATTGGTGACTCTTAACCTTCCCTCGATCCAGGCAAATCATGTCGCTGGTTTCCTAGATAAACTAAGGTCTGGTTAATTGTCCTTTGTCATGTTAGCTCAACAAAATGGTGATCAACACTTCCATCCACGCAAGGCTTCAAACTGAGCAACCTGAATATTAGCGTGTTAATTATTATTGTAAGAGAACTCTGCCAAGGGCATGTGAGTATCTTAGCTTCCTTCGGAGTCCATTCATACACGCTCCCAACTTTTCTTTGAAGGGTCCAAAAAGATTTCTACTATCTTGCTGTCCAATCAATTTCCCTTTCCTTTTGGGGTTATTAGTGTCGACGGCTGCACTTGTCACACCCCGACCACGTAAAACATCAAATCGTGGCGGAAACGTCAGGGAGTGTTATAACAGAATTATTGTTTCACAAGCATGGCAGTTAAAGATATGTCTTATTTAAAAACAAAGATGGAATACATTGTCTTAAAACAAGAAACAAAGAGAACATATCATGATTAAACTAGTCTATCTTCATTTTAAGACTCTAAATCACAGGTCCGCCTAAGTGTGTCACGATCATCCTATGCAACAGCTCCTGAAACACATGTGAAAATAGGTACGTGGCATAAAAATGCCTGTGAGATACATAGGTTTTATGAAAATAGGATTCATGACTTAGGTTTAAAAGAATGTTTAATAAAAATTGGTCATGAATCTTGTTAAGTGTTTTCTTTTATAAATCATATATAAAAGAAAGAAATCAGATTATATAAAAGAAAGGTGTATGGTTATTAAAATAACCAAGTAAAATGAGTTGTATAAAACAAACTGTTTTGTAAAACAATGTCTTGTGATAAAAATATGTTATTTGTGTAAAATGTTATATGTCTAAATTGAAATGATTTAAATAACGCTACAATATGTAATATCATACAAGCACTTATATATAGGAAGTACCAGCAGCGTATCCACCATGCTTGTATCATATTACACACGCCCCGTTACTTAAATCACTTACCCAAACAAACCACTAATGTCAAATGTTTATGTTTAAACTAATTGTCAACATGTTTATGTCAAAATGGAAACCATGTAATGTCTAATAAATGTCAAAATGTTCATGTGTCAAATGTAAATCATGTAATGTGTATCCAAAATATCATGTATAACATGTGAAACATATCAACTAAACCATAGGTAAAATGCACAAAAACAAGGTATTGAAGTAAAACTTAGTTTAAATCAAAGTTATGTTTTGTGGAAATGCATGCTATACTAATACAAACAACTATGCGGTATTGTGAAAATGCATACATTCAAGCCTTGAGACTGTGGCGATAAACCCTTAAACAAATTAAAGGTTTATCTGAGTTATGTGTATCGAATTCGGTCATTCCTTCCTTCCAAACATGCCTAGGATGTCAGGAACGGGACTTGTCAATACCTATGGTACCACTACCTACTAACGAACGGCGTGGCCAATGTTAATGAACGTATTTTGGTCCCATTTAAACAATCCAAATGTCATATCAAAATGTAAGCATGTGATGTAATGTAAATGTACTAAGTATGATGAACATACGTAGCATGTGATGTAAAACAAATGTACTAAGTATGATGAACATACATAGCATGAAAAGGTAATGTAAAACAATGCACTAGGTATGTACTAAATGGACATATATAGCGTGAAATGTAATGTAAATCAAATGTACTAAGTATGCAACAAAGGACATACATAGCAAAAACACAATGAAATCATGTTCTATAGGTGTACTAATGAACATAACAAGCATATGATATGAAAACATGAAAGCACAAAGTAACAAGTAGGCACATGTGTTTCACCCCAAAACGTTTGAAAATCCGTAAAAGAGGGGTCTATGTACTCACTTGATATTGCCTAGAAGTCCTTGAATAACAACCAAGCAATGCTAGAGATCACGGAAATCAAACGGCACCTAATATAGGTAACTACGTTAATAAACGGACCTGATTCGGAGGATCGGATAAAATGTGGTTTCGTAAACCAAATGAGTGTAAGAACACATGTAATATGGTTTAACAAAGCTCACATTCTAAGACGGAACCTATCCTAAGTGCTTACGACCTGTTTAGGTAGCTTATGCTACTTTAACGCGTCGTTCGCGTAAAACGCGTTCGGACCGCCTAACTAGTCCTATGACAAGTAAAATATGCCTTAACATGTCTAATATTGTTGCCAAATCAGTTTAGATGTCAAAAATTATGTTACATATGCTTAAAATGAATTTTGGTGTAAAAAGAGCATTTTGGTCATTTACCTAAGGCATATAAACTACCTATCATACAACTACTTAAATGAAGTGACCATAAGGTATAACCTCGGAAGGTTATTCTCTATACAACTATGGTCACCTAATGTGTTTGGTCGGATCCTAATGATTGACCAAATGGGTCAGGTTCGAAAGTATAAGCGATTGTTTATATCGCTTACCTTACGACCCTATATAAGCACAAATCTAAACGTGACGAGTTAAACATGTTAAAACATGTTTAACGAAGTTTGAAAATATGTGTTGGTGCAGTCATCTGTCGACTACGTCTAATATCGAGTCTCGATCTCGTTGCGGGTCCGATCGGGTATGACATCACGAGTGACATCACCAAGGTGACATCACAAGTGATGTCATAATACAAGAAATGGACGTTTATGATATTATACACAAAAGAAAAATACAAGTTGATTGTGATTGGACCTTGAAATGGTCCAATGAGGTTCTTGTAAATAAAGGTCCAATGAGTGATTATTGACAACAGAATTCAAGTTCACAAAAGGACAAAAGCTTATGAGGTCCAATGAGGAGGTCAGCTTGAAAGTCAAAAGAATTTAAAGGGTTCGCTTATTCGGCAATATGTTGAATCGCTTATACGGCTTGAATGATGGATCGCTTTTTCGGAATCATGTCAGATCGCTTTTATGGAACTTACATGGATCGCTTTTATGGTCATTTTCATGGGTCGCTTATGTGTACACTGTTATTTCGAGCGACCCTAGACTAGTATATATAGGCTTGATGTTCATTTCATTTGTAACATAGTTCAGATCTGATGCTGAGGTATTGCCGGTTTTCCTTGTAAACGAAAACGTTGTAAAATCAATATACAAGAGGATTTAAGTGTGATACAAGCTGTGTACGCATCCGTTTCCTTGTTTCCGCCTCTGAAACGGAGTTGAGCTCTTCCGAACGACTCGTTTAGGTCACGAAATCGATCCTACAATTGGTATCAGAGCCAAGGAGGAGGAGATCTCGCATATACAGCTCGTTTTTCATCATTTTTCTGCTTCTACACCTTTCTTTTTCGGAAAAAACGGAACTTTTACGGTCAAAATCGCTCCAAATTCTCACAGTATGTGCGTAATCATGAATTAACAAAACCTGGAAGCTTTCAGAACTTAAATTGGCTTAAAATTGATTAAAATTAAAGTTTTGTTCGAAAGTTGTTCGTGTTTCGCTGACATCATCGTCAGGTCCGCTCAAAAATAACATTTCTGGACCGCTCTTTGTGACATTTCTGGACCGCTCTTTGTGACATTTCTGAACCGCTCTTTGTGACATTTCTGGACCGCTCATACGGCATCACCATAACATTCGTGGCTCGCTTATAGGACATCATCAGGCCCGCTTTTGAGACACCATCTGGCTCGCTTTTGTGTCATTGCTTTTGATAAGCATTTATGTTAACCGACCAAAAAATATTGTTTCCCAATATTAAAAACTGTCCACTACCTTTTGACGGATCAAAGAATATTAAATCAACCAAAGCACCATCCATTAATTGAAGTTGATATTTAAAAAAAAAAAGAGTCAGCACCGCCCCATTATTTTTAAAACAACCCAATCAAGTGTGCCGCCCATTTAAAGTCCAAAGCATTAGCCAATCACTTATAGATTTAGTGACTTTGGAGGCCCAATCAAGATTTAATTGCCACCCCATTTACTAAACATTGTGAAGTAACTGAATTGCTATTTTTGAAGGCACTACCCACTAAAGCCGGTTTTTTTTTTAAAAAAAAATCGATAGCTGTTGTTATTATCTTGTTGCATCAGTATATTAGTTGAGTTTTAAAAAAAATTCATGTGATATAAAGGTTCATCGGCCCAAGATTCACTCATATATTCTCACCAAGTCATGATTTCGGCCCAAGTTCAAAACATAACAAATTTTTTGGAATTTTGAAACTGGTTTAGAATTTGTGAAGTATTGTAAGGGTGATTTCTGGGTCACTTGAGATTTGATTCCAGTTCAGGTTGTTTGAGTTTCGATTTCGTTCCAGGTTGTGTGGTTTTGCCAGGTCCTTGAAAAAGTCATTCAGTCCGCACAATTGGTCAACGTTCTGTCCGCTCAGTGTGTCAACTTTCAGTCCGCACAGAAAAATCATCAGTTCGAGTACCAGTTTGTTTCCATTGAATTGATAAGTCTTTAAAACTGATTGTGTTTTTTTTCTTGTGTGTTTTCAGGTATTTCCCGAAGTATCATCTGATTTTTGAAACATGGAAGAGAACTTTTACAATGCTCTTGCTACACCGGTTGATACAGTTTCAGCTGCGTTATTGAAGAAATCATTTGATACGTTTGTGGCTTTTGGAGATGAAACAACAAAGCAGACAATTGATAGATATTGTCATCTGGTATTGGAAATGGATAGATTGAACATTAAGAAAGAGGATGATGAGTGGATCGATAAGCTAGCTGAGGCTTTACCCCAACAGAAGTGGGGAACCTATCTGTTGATTGTAAAACACATGAGGAAGTCTCAAGTTATGAATCTGGCACAGTTTATTCAGAAAATTGAAGAGCATGAGTTGGATATCCAGAAAAAAGCAAAAGTTGAAGAAAGTTCAACAAAGGAAGCTGAAGGACAGAAAGCTGAAAAAGAATCTGATGAACCAGTGACTGAGAAAGAAGTTGAAAATTAGTGGATGTCGAGAAACTTGTTGAAGTTGAAAAGACTGTCGAAGTTGAAAAGATAGTTGAAAAGGTGGTTGAAGTCATTAAGCCTTGTGAGAAATGTTCAGAATCTTGCAAAGAGTGTGATGAGAAAGATAGAAAGATTGCTGAGTTAGAGAAAATGAAGGAAGACTTACTGTCCGATGTGAAGTATGTTAAAGAGTCATATGACGTATTGAACAGGACAGTTGACAGTTTGAAAAGAGCAAATGCAGAATTTGAAAAAACAAATGACAAGATGAGTGCAACTTTGATGACAAAACAAAGTGTCATTAATGATTATATCGAAGATTGTGCTAACTTGAAGAAGGAGTTGGAACTTGAGAAGATCGAGAGTGAAAGGATCAACCGATTACTTTTGAGTTATACTACTTGTGATTATCTGATTGATCGTGTTTATCCTACTGTTGCAGGTCTTGAAGCGTTCAAGAAGAAAGAAAAAGAAGAAGATACTGGTAAGAAACCAAGTGTCAAGTATAACAGATGTCCGCCTCCTATCTTTGAGAGTTATTCCCCCAGGAAACCAAATGAGGAACAAGTAGACAAGGCTCTAAACATCAAATTAAAGTCTGAAATCACTGATGAATTACCAGACAATATTGATGTTACATTCACAGCGTCTGACACTGATCATGAGTCCGAGTTAGTTAAAAAAGTTGTCGATCAGGTGTTGGATATGGATGAAGAGTCAAAGTCGGAGTCTAAGTTGGATAGTTCGAGTTCGTCTGAGAAAAGTCCGAGTTCGCCGGTTAACAGGGTTTATAATAAAGAATTCTTGTTATCAAAGAATAATTTGAATGACGAAATGTTTAAGGTTGCTTATACCTTGAATAATTCGGACAAATTATTTTCTGATGAGGAATTTCCAATAAGAAGTGTCAAAACTGAAATGATAAAACAGGTTTTCAAATTAACAGAAATTAATATTTCTGAAATAAAAGATTTAAATCTTGCTGAAAAACCTAAAAAGTACACTTCAAGAGTTCAACAGAGATTGAACAAGAAAAAAGGTTACGGTTATGGTTCAGATTATCGAAAGAAATCAAACCATAATAGTAATCTAAAAAAGAAAGGTCTTGGTTTCAATTCTTCAGAAAATCATAAAAATCAGAAAACTTATAAACCAAAAACAAACTTTGTTTCAGGTGGGAATTCTGAAGATGAGCAGAAGAAACCGTTCTGGAAACAGTCGAATCAAGAGTTTCTTGCTAAAGTGAAGAAGAATGTGAGAAAATCTGCTCAAAGAGTTGATAGAAGAACCTGTTTCAAATGCCAAGAAGTCGGGCACATAGCATGGAATTGCCCCAAGTCCAACTACCAAAAACAGGGAGTTTCTTCTAACTCTGTTTGGAGAAAGACTTGTGCTGATAAGAAAGAACAATCTGTAAACATGGTTAAGAAATTTGAAAATTCTACTTCTGAGGAAGGAGAAAGTTCAAAAAGGTTTTACAAAAGAAGAGGTGATTTAAGTAAACAAAAATGGGTTGTTAAATCTGAGGGTAATTCTGAAAATGAATCTGATTCCATAAAATCAGAGGAGTCATTGGTTGATAAAAAGATTGTGAATTCCGTTTCAGTGGTGAACGATGAGAATTTTCCGAAATTGACAAAAGAAAATTTGATGAAGAAAGTTGGAAAGGTTGAAATCTCAAATCAATTCTTCGCCGATAAAGGAGAATTTGATGTTGATAAGGCTTTCAACGGGAAAGTCAAACATATTTTTGGGAAGATGGTTGATAAGAAGGTAAAGGGTGCTAAAGAGATTTATAAATCAAAATGTTGGTGGGACAGATGTGTTCCAAAGTCACCCAAGGCTGGTGAGGCTTGGGTGGACATTATGTTTGAGTAAAACACCGGACTTGCCGGAGATCCCAAGTTTATATCGTGGATCAGGAATCGGCATCTTTCATGTTTAATTAGAATGATTTGAAAGTTTGAAATTGTTAAAATTTTACAGGTGAGAGGACTACGCCGGAGCTTCCAGGTTGGTAAGTGCGAAGTAGGAATCGGCATCCTGATTGGTAAAATCGTGATGTAGACGTAACATTCCTACAAGTGGTATTGTGTGCTTTTGCAAGTGGTTATTTTTACAATTGGTTTAGAGATTGCTTGATTGCAAATGGTAAATCAGGGACATTAAGTTGTACTTGATTTACTACATATGGGTAAAAGATAGACAAGATGATGAACCACATCCCCGATTTTAGTATTGATATACTTACAAGTGGTAAAATCAACCAAACTCATTTTCCGGAAAAATCATTTTGATTAAAACAAACTTAAGTGTTTTGAAATCTAAATGAGAAAATAGTTTGTTGATAGGGGGAGTTCTGATTGTTTATGCCAAGTGAATGGCGAATTGATGCGATTTGATATCGGTTGTCATGTTTCTGTACAGTTTGTTTTCAATTTTCGTTAATGTGTTTGCATTTTAGGGGGAGTAGAAAATTTCAGAAAATCCAAAAACATTAGAAAATTTGAAAAAGACAAAAACATGATAAAATCTAAAAAATGAGTTTCTTGTGAAAAAGAGGAAATGATAGTACATCAGCGGACTATCACAACATGCTAAAGAATTGAAAAGATTAAAAGTGTTAAACAATCTTACTGTGGATATGTCAGTAGATTTTTGCACATTTAATAAACTGTTACGAGATATAAACCTAAATTTCAAACTTGCTTGTTCTGTGGGTTAACACAAACTTGGATATATAGGTAACCCCTGAAATCTTGTTTGAAAGGTCCCTTATTCTGAGATACTAGGTCTTTATGCTCAGTGATATCTGGGGTATTATCCCGGGACTTCTGCTGTATGGAAGTACTGACCTAGTCCCCGGATAATACTTTCTGCAAATGCTTGAAAAAGCGCCGCCCTCAGCAAATCGATGAAACAATAAAATTGATAGTCATTGCTGTTGTAAAAAAGATCCTCTAAAGGGGACCCACCAAAAGTCGAGCCGTCATCTCTCTGCTGAACGGAAGTTCTGACCTGAGCTCTCACGGTTTCGCACCTAACCCCTTACAGATATCAGCTGTGGTATACTCACCTGTAAGACTGAATATTGGGATCTGGATACGGGAGTATATTCAAGTAGTGGGACACACGGATAAGTTTTAGTTTCTAAGACATTAATATCGTATCTCTGATCAGTTGAACTTTGTGTGAAAATTTAAGTGGACCGGTATACTGACAATCTAGGTAAATTGTTTAGAACTTAAAATGAAATGAAGCTTAACGGTGTTGGTGATTTGTCTCATTAGCTGATATGATCCTCTTACACAAACTCACAAAAATATTGTCTGTAAATATTTCTTTACTGCATTTTATTTCTCTTATGTTAAAAAATCCAAAAAGATTTTCAGTTTGTTTTAGCATAAATTTTTGAAAAATTCAAAAGGATTTTCGACAACTGATATTGAAAAATTGATATTCAAAATTCCGGGTGCTAAACATGACGAACAAATGGTTTGGGAGAGTGTGTTGGTTTTGAAAACAAAAATGATATATATCTCAAAGTGGTTCTTCAAATTATAGAATCATTCTATGATTGTATAATTTCTGCGAATGACTCATTAGATCTTTACATATTATCATCGGAAGTTTTATTTTTGGGTAGAGGATGTGCAGGTTTCAAAGAGATATAGAACCAGGTTTCGATACCTGAAGACTTTGTGATTACAACATGCCAGACTGCGATCCCAGTATATCGAAAGGGGGAGTCTGAAGACATCCGATTAAAGATTGTTCGTGAAGAGTTTATTGGTGATGATGTAAAGAGAAGAGAAAGATTTGAGGATGCTTTCACTGATAAAGACTGAAGTCGTTGAAGACTCGACACTTTAGACTCGTCAACATCTGAGGGGGAGTCTGTTGGTGCAGTCATCTGTCGACTACGTCTAATATCGAGTCTCGATCTCGTTGCGGGTCCGATCGGGTATGACATCACGAGTGACATCACCAAGGTGACATCACAAGTGATGTCATAATACAAGAAATGGACGTTTATGATATTATACACAAAAGAAAAATACAAGTTGATTGTGATTGTACCTTGAAATGGTCCAATGAGGTTCTTGTAAATAAAGGTCCAATGAGTGATTATTGACAACAGAATTCAAGTTCACAAAAGGACAAAAGCTTATGAGGTCCAATGAGGAGGTCAGCTTGAAAGTCAAAAGAATTTAAAGGGTTCGCTTATTCGGCAATATGTTGAATCGCTTATACGGCTTGAATGATGGATCGCTTTTTCGGAATCATGTCAGATCGCTTTTATGGAACTTACATGGATCGCTTTTATGGTCATTTTCATGGGTCGCTTATGTGTACACTGTTATTTCGAGCGACCCTAGACTAGTATATATAGGCTTGATGTTCATTTCATTTGTAACATAGTTCAGATCTGATACCGAGGTATTGCCGGTTTTCCTTGTAAACGAAAACGTTGTAAAATCAATATACAAGAGGATTTAAGTGTGATACAAGCTGTGTACGCATCCGTTTCCTTGTTTCCGCCTCTGAAACGGAGTTGAGCTCTTCCGAACGACTCGTTTAGGTCGCGAAATCGATCCTACAATATGTTTGGTATCAAAACAAAGGGTCTTGATACCTAAAAGTGGTTTGGTTACAAAATACGCAAGAATATGCATTTTGGCTGAAACTACGACTCAAGCCTAGATAACGTGGTAATCAGTAGGTATAGTCATAAGGGACTATAACCATCGTGATTATGCTCACGTTATGAAGTTCAAACGAACTTCGTATTGACCATAAACTGGTCCATGCAGAAAGTCAAACCAAGTTTGACTTTCGTGCTAAAAACGTGTAAAAGAACGAAAGAATACTTACAAAAGGTCCAAGAACGGAAGTTTGATTCCAAATATTCTCAGGTATGAAGTGATAAACACATCAACTTAGAGAAATTTCAGAATCAAGTGTGAGTTGAGACTGAAAACATGAGGGGTATTTATAGTTTTCGTGCAACCGTTAGGATCGTTCTTCAAAAACCAAGCTTCCATCTCAGCCGTACACATGCACCCATGGTTTTGCAAAACCATGGGCACCTAAAAATGGCCCCTAGTAAGTTAGAATACCATTTGCAAGTGAGAAAATCAGCTGGAACAGCTGGAAACAGCTGGGAATTGATTCTGTGCAGATCTGATACTTTCACACGAGCCACGAAGAGTAAAGGGGGGTCTTACGTGGGCCGGCTGAGCTTCTGTTAACCAAACAACTTTCAGAAATTACAGAAATGGTCCCTGCAGTGGTTTAAGCTCATTTCTGACACATCTAAAGCCCGTTAAGCCAACTTTAAGGCTCTAAAATGATTCCTAAACATAATGGACATGAAACATCCTCAAAAATATGCCGGATGTCGGTTCGTTTGGTCGTACGGACGCGTTATTCGCTTAATTACGACGAAATAAGCATGAGCGCGAAAAACGATCCAAATTGCGCGACGAATGGATTTTTCTCAAGCCAATCACTAAAATAAAATATTTTAATGATTACTTAAATTTTTGGTTGTCCGGATGTATTCAGAACGTAAGTTATGCGCAAAAATGCAAACTTATGCACTTTTTGACGCTTTTAGTCCCTGAATGACCAAAAAGTTTATTTTAGCATCCCGAACCCCTCAAAGCCTATTTCTAAGCTATGTAAAGGATATTTATGGTATGTTTAACTTATGGTCATGTTCCGAAATGTCCGTTACAGTATGAATCAGCATACTTTCACAGTTTGTCGAAATTAGTCCCTGTAAGCGAATAAACTTGATTTTGCCATACCAAAGCCTTCAAAGCTTATTTCTAAGTTATGTAAAGGTTATTTAAGGTATGTTAAGGATAAATTGATGTTCCGGAGTATTTGTCGCGTTAAACTGATTACATTTTCACACCAGTTTGCGTATAACTCTCCAGAAAGCGATATAGAGTTTGGAATTGAATAAAAGTCAAAACATGAAAAATGTCAAACATAAACAAACGAATATCGGGATCAAATAAGATTATTTCATTGATAACTTGAACTGTTTATAATGATTATAGACACATGTGTCACAACACTAATTTAGGGAAATTTCTTAATAATTCTCCGGTAGCACCTTGGTAGTCATATGGATCATCATACTCCCGACGGGGTCTTTGGCGCTTCTCATCATTTGATTGCTCCCATCTTAGACTGATCTACATGCATACCTTCCTTATTCCTTAACAACTCCATAGTCAACCTCAACGTTTCTAATGAGTTTCCTTCACGCTCGCGTGAAAGCAAGTATGTCGTCGATGAATATTATCACGAATTCATCCGATTAGGGTTTCCATGCCCTGTTCATGAGATTTACGAATATAAATGGCGCATAATTTAGTCAAAGGCATGACTAATATCCCGTAATGGCCATATCGCGTTCGAAAAGCAGTCCTCAACATATCTTCGTCAGCAACCTACAACTGATAATGTTCCAATCGTAGATCGATCTTCGTGTAGCGGCTGGATCCCAGTAGCTTGATCGAACAAATCGTCAATCCTCAGTAAAGGGTACCGATTCTTGATAATCAACTCGTCCAGCTTTCTGAAATCATCACATATCCTGAAGGACCATCCTTCTTTCTCTCAACAAAACAGATGCGCCTCAAAGCGAAAAGCTTGATCAAATGAAACCCTTGTCCAATAGCTCTTGAAACTGACTCGACATTTCTATCATTCTCAAACGGTGCTTAATTTATAAGGAGATTGTGCAATTGGGTGTAGCACTGTGAGCCAGATCGATTCGAAATTCGATCCATCTCGCAGGGGAGATCCAGGTAAGTCTTTTTAGGAAGACTTCCGGATAGTTTCGATTGATAGAAATCTCTCCGACGTTCCTACATTCGGCTTTCGTATCCACCATGTTAACTAAGAACGCAGGATAGCCCCTTTTGCAACCACCTGTGCATCCTCAAAACACTGACGACTCTCAACCACCAAGACTCGACACTCGACACGGTTGGTCTTCGTGAACAACTACAACCTTTCTACCGTCATCAGGACGAGATATCCCAACTAGCTTTTTTAAGCGATAGTCTCTACTTTGCTCTTGGAAAATCAATTCATCCTCACACCTTCGCCAAAGCTCCCCAGCTCCTCTGGAAATAAACCAACACTAGAACTACGATCACCTAACTAAATACTACAACCGCAAGCGACCTCGCTAGTTTCCATCAACTTACCAAACTCGTAGCATCCCTCGAGTGTACCTACCTCCGATGTACTCTTAACATTGCACTTGCGAATCATATGTCCAGTCCGACCACATCTGGCGCATTTTCTCCACTCATCCTCGTGAGTCTTCCTCTCAAGACCACTCCTGCTATCCCTGGCATTATCCTTTCCAGAACGGCTAGAACTAGCTACATACGTCTTCCTCGAACTCTCAGACTTTCGCTTTCGCAAATCCCCAGATCTAGGCTCGGAATGCAGAATTATTTGAATCGTCGATCCGCTGTGACGGCTCGACATCATATGTCTCGTTGCCACGTCATTGCATAGGGTACCAGCAAATGATCTTGGGTTACAACCTTGGATTATTTTATGTGTACATCTATGTACTGTTCACAAAGTTAATGAAAAATCAAAAATACGCTCCAATTATATCATATCACAGGAACTACTAAAACTTTCTGATCATTACATCACCTGAAGGGTTTCCGATCTGTGTCCTACCAAAACCATGCCCATGAGCATCACTCCACGTTCCTGGCCATTATTTTGGTTAGCATCGCACTGTTCCATGGCAGTATTAACGTGTTGGGCTATGAGTTGTACAAACTCTTTTTGAGGTAATAGGTAGTCCAGAACCTTTTCTCGCTTTTGGCGGCCTTTCGTTGTTTCTATTACTACAACATAATATCAACATAAGACGATATCCCAAAAATAATTTGATCATTAAATGGTAGTGGACCAAACATTGCGCATGCATAATATCCACACATTAATGAGAAAACTTTTTAAACCAAAAGGAACCCATTCGATATTTATACCAGAAATTACAAAGCTTGTTTTTAGTACAAAGACTAATCAAAATTTGGGATGTCTACATCAACACCCTCAACAAGCCTATATGAAATTTCCTCCTAAATATCTGAAAATTTGGCATGCAAGCCAAAAATAGGGTTCATCAAATGAGACATACAAAACAAACAACAACTAACGCTTCAATCCCTGGAAGTCCAACGTCTTCCTAACAAGCTCTTCTAGTTCATCATAACAGTCCATCTGTCCCTCTAAGTCCTCATCGTCTCCATGCCTCCTCGTAACGTGGCGAACTGACGATCACAGTGAGAGTGATTGACCCAACCCCTTTTTGCCTTTTCAAAGTGGACGTTGTCTCAACTCTCGAAGTCGATGCGATCTCTCTAATGGGTCGAGTCCCCTTCCTACGAGTAGACTAAAAGAGGTGTAGCAAAATACGTGACTCAAATAGCAGAACAAACGATTCTGTAACGACGGGCGAAAGAATCTCAAGTGTAGGCTCGACATTATCAATCAGCAGGTCTACTAATGGTTCTATAGGCCGAGACGTGACATATCATATCCGTAGAAAGTAAGTGTGTGATCAACGTGAATAGTAACACACAAGGCCTAAATAAACAGAATTTTGGACTTTAAATCTCAAAATTCTTCGGTTGAAGTCTAGTGTTTTCCTGCGAAAACATCTAGTTCACTAACAACCAATGGCTCTGATACCAACTTCTGTCACACCCTAAAAACGTCGCAGCGGCATATAAAACGTAGTGGTGACGAAAGTTTGTGCCCATTTATATCTTGTCGATCGATGCATTTAATTGTTGGACATTTTAATATATATTTAGATGTAAGTTATTCAAACATTACGTTTTAAGACACGACACAACCACGACATAGTTAAGTTGTTTTGATCCTCACGGATCTTATTACATTTGTCCCAGAAAGCTTAAAATTAGTCCAACATATTTAAGTGACAAAACATGCATCAACAACCACAAGATATGCCATAATTCCCGAAGCCGAACTCAAGTACCTGTAGAACACATTAAAATCAAGTGTCAACACAAAGGAAGGTGAGTTCACGTATTCATTTACTACCAAAGTTTATTTCAAGGAAAACTTTCTGATTAGGTGTCTATTTGAAAACATCCATATAAATTTTAGAAAGTCCATTTTATTTCCTTATTAAAATCCATGGGCCCTCCGTCGGTTCATTACTCCGACAACAATAATACTGCCCAGGTTTTGTATATTAAATTATTGCGTCAACTTTCAGACTCGTATGTTAGCTAGACGATACGAACTATATATAAACCATGCAGGGATAATCAATGCTAGACAATAAACAGAATAATAATTCGTCGTTTGACATTGACACGGGGCAACCGGTCACGACGGGGTTGTCAACTCGATAGATCTACCAACAATTCCTCGTGTACCATACTTAACTGATTAAACGACATCATGGGCGCAAGGTTCTTTCTCGAAGAACAATATGATGTCTGCCTCACGTACAATATATATATCCTACTAATATGACAATTTAATATACTACGATTTACGAATTCCCCTGTCACTCAAATGTTGAGACTCAGTCCAGAATTCATCCCCAATTCGTACGGTCTTGTTTCACTAAAGAAATACCACACTTACAATATTCATTCTTAAAAATCGTTTTACTTCGAAACGTATAACTTATCAAATTCATATATTTTCAGCAAAAATATATTTTTTTATATTAAAAGGTATGTTTTATTTCGAAAACATTATTAAACCCTTTTAACAACGTGTTCCACCCCCAAAATATGTACAAAGCAGTAAAAAGAGGGGTTTAGTTACACTCACCTTTGGGTGCGTATTTTAATACCGCAAGCCCAGAGATCGATTTTTATATATGTCCTAATATAGGAACAATTCTAAATCAATATATATTTAACACAAAAATCCTAAGTTTCTCCGTTTCTTAGAATTATCACATAACTTTGAGATTTTCTCGAAAGGTTGTCACTTTTGATTATGTTGGCATGTTAGAATATATATATATATATATATATATATATATATATATATATATATATATGTATATATATATATATATAGGTAAAGGGTACTGTACAAATTCCCTTATCGTACATTACGTACGCTACAATCTCAGCCGTCCGATCATCTTCCCGCAATGAAAATCGCATGTTGTTTTTTTTTTGTAATAATTTTGCATGTGATAAATTTGATGAAATAGCAGGTGTTTTTTTGTAACAATTTCGCATGTGATAATTTTGATGAAATAAAAGGTTGTTTTTTTGTAACTATTTCGCATGTGGTAATTCAGTTTCGCATGTGATAATTTTGATGAAATAACAGGTTGTTTTTTTGTAACAATTTCGCATGTGGTAATTCAATTTCGCATGTGACAATTTTGATGAAATAGCATGTTGGTTTTTGTAACAATTTCGCATGTGGTAATTTTGAAGAAATCGCATGTTAAAAAACCAACATGCGAAATTGTTACAAAAAAACAACATGCGATTTTCAATGCGGGAAGATGATCTGACAGCTGAGATTGTAGCGTACGTAATGTACGATAAGCGCATTTGTACGTTAACCAGCCCCTATATATATACATATATATATATATATACGTATATATATATATATATACGTATATATATATAGATATATATATATTATGATCTCGCTACTTGAACAGTTTTATTGGTGACCATTGTTGTGTAAATCCGTTAACTCTCCCGTTTATACGCAATTTATCTACGATTTGCGCGTCGTAATATATATACATAAACGTTCATATAATTTAACACCGAAACACGTGAAATCTTGTTAACTTATCTATTTTGTCATTTTTAAAGCCAATATACGTAAAATATCTCATACATATCAAATTTCATGCTCGACAAACAAGTTACACATTTAACGCAATTTTTACGGTTTCTACCGCACAAAATGCACAAATATACATGGATAATCCAAATCTTTAAAATCATGTTAAAAATTAACATATTTTCACATTCTCATGTTTAAACCACATAACACATTTTAACACATAAGGTTTACCCAAAATTTTACCCATACTAGTGTACTTAGAAAATGTGTATTTTAACGATTCGGTAACGTTTTCAAACACCAAGTAAACTTAAAATTGGTTAAAATACTTATTTTTAAACTAAAAATATCAATTTACTTACTGATCTAAATCAGTTTTATAAAAATCACTCGAAAAGCCGATTTTTGACCTTTTTAACGCATAGTTTAGCGTTAAACGTTACCATAACCATTCCAACTTGAAACGACTTGTTATTTTAACACAATACATGTTATTAACTGATTAAAATAGTAGTTATAATCAGATTAGTGAAGTTTTTGTATAAGTCACTTAAATCATGCGATTTCACGTATTTTACAACTTTTAATGCACCAAGTACAACATGCAAAGCTAGCAAACATTATGACAAAGTTATATGTCACTAAACACTTTAAAATAACTTTATTTTAGTGTTTATAATCTGCTCATAACTGATTTTTACTAAATCATATTCAAAACACATTATTTCACCTATTTTACAAGTTTCTAAGCCTCACGTATAACATGCAAAACTAGTAAACCTCATGACAAAGTTTTATATCATATATTTTAATGTTTATAATCTGATCAAATATCATTTTTATCAAATCATCCTTTCATGCTTTCATATCATCATGCATGTTCAAGTAAATGCATCTATTGCACTCATACAACATCATCATCATCTTTTATGTTCTAATCATGCTCAAGAACACATATACGTACATACATACACACGAAATGTTTACACCTACATAAACCTTCAAAAGCTCACTTTCTCATCAAATCTCTTTTTAAATCATGAAACACTTTTAGATCCTTGTTTTATGACATTTTTTATTCATGCATGTATTCTATCATTCAAGATTCATATTATTCAAGAATCACTTAATCAATTCAAAACACAACTAAGTACACACACTCATATAATTTTCGGCCATACATATATGTATACACACACTCATTTTTATTCTCTTTAAAAACCCATTTATTATTACCTTTAAGTTTTGTGATTAAACACAAGAACAAGAGAAACTTTTCACTATTATTCTCATCAACAAGAATCAAGAACATGTTTAAAAAGAATGATTTTATACCCTTAAGATTCAAGTGGGTTTTTGACAAAGTATGATGATATGAGGCTTGATTCTTGCTTGTAACACCTTCAAATCACCATAGGATCTTCAAAAGTGCATAGAACAAGCTTGAAAATGGCTTGAATCTTGATGTAATGGCTGAATTTTCGAAAATGAGAGAGAGATAGGAGGTTTTCGGCTGAATTTGTGAAGAGAGAGCGAGAGAGTTTGAATTGTATTTAATTGCATGTTCTTGATTTATGCAAGATGTGTAAAATTCTTGCAAAAGCATCATCATGCACCTCCCAAAATGGCCAATGAAAATTTGAGAGAGGAGAGAGAGAGTGTTAAATTGCTGCCACCTCTCTCTACAAACACACACCTCACGAATACACACTCATATATATATATATATACATATATGTAGTATAGTATAAAAGCAAGTATTTTACTGGATACCGGGTATTTTATCTAGCGTTTTAATTCCGTTCTAGTGCGTTTTAAATTATTTTTAACACTCTATAAAAATAAACTCACCAAAATATTATGGAACAATATTTTGTTTGCCTGGACTGGCGACATTGCCGGTATTTGGCAGTATGGTGCACTGTGCTGCGCGGTACGCGCTTAAAATCGCAAAAATAGGAATTTAAGAGTTTTTTTTTTAATTTATCATTATAAAGTAATAAATTCAACAAATTATTACTAAAATGATTATTAGTTGCCTTGACAGGCTGTGTTGACAGTATTTTGTCGGTATACGCACTGCATCGCGCGGTACGTGCTTAACTCGAAAAAATAGAGTTTCTTAGTGTTTTAATTTATTTTTCCTCACTAATATGATTAAAATTGTTAATCTAATCATAACAGACTATTTTTAGGATTTTAACACTGATTGGATGGTCACCGACGTTCGTTTCGCATTTTAACCGTTACGCGATAAGCGTTTATCTTACCGTTGCCAACGTAATTTTTATCAAATTTTAAACTTACCAACTCATTAAATTTCACATATAAGCATCATAATCAGTCACAAATATGGCCTTTTATCTATTCACAACAAGTGTTACAATGGTACGGTACGGTACGGCCTGAAAAGCCGGGTGTCACAGACCATACCCGGAGAAGAAGTTCTTTAAGCCTCATTCAACCGAGAAAATTATCTTTGTTGGAAATTTTGCTCTTAAAATAAACTATAGGCTAGGACTTCTTTGTGGTTTTAGAGTTCTTGTGTTTCTTGACCTACATAGCTAAGTTTTAGTTTATGCTTTTATTTTCTAGGAACTTATTGTAATCTTCTCTTTAATGAATGACGGTTTTTAATTATTAAATGGTGTTTGGATGATGTTGTAATGGGTAAAACACACTCGGGATGGTGAAGGATACTAAGGGAAACTTGAACCAATACCCCATGCACAAAAACAGAGCCTCCCGATAAATTTTCTTCATTACAGAAAGTTCAGCACGGGCCGTGCTCAGCCAACACGCCCCGTGCTCAATAGTCTGCAGAAAAACGCTCGGTTCAGGTACCTGGACACGGGGCGTGTTCACTGAACCCGCCCCCGTGCCCAGCCTTTTGTTACTCTCTGATACTGGAAATCTGAACACAGGGTCGTTCCCGGTTACCACGGGCCCGTGTCCAGATGCCCAGTAACATAAATTTTTGTTTTTAACACACCTTTTTACACATTCAATCAACCTTAAAACTTATTTTTGGGACACATTGAGGACAATGTGAAATTTAAGTGTGGGGGGACGCTAAAACATTGAATTTTACAAGTCCTAATTACAAGCCTTACACAAAACTCTATAGGAACTGCTAAACACCCCAAATTTTTTCAAAAACTTTTCATTTTTTTACTTGTCTTGGTTTAAGTTGGGAATAACAAGTTCTAAAAAGGTTATATTTTTACAAATTTACAACCGATAGCATAGTGATAAAAAGAACCAACACAAGAAAATTATGAAACGGCATGACAGATCTAGTTAAAATTTTATTATATATACTTGATCACATTAAAAACCCATTCCCACAAAAAGTGAGTTTTGAGCCTTTAATTGAGCATATAAATACACATCTTTAAACTAAATGCTCATCTTTCGTTTCTTGTGTGAATAACCGTTTGCTTTCTTACGACTCTAGAACTTGCTATAACGATGCATTCCCGGTCCTTATCAACTTAAACACAGGTAAGTAAATGATGGAGGCATTAGGACTAACCCTTTTTCTTTTCAACACCATTATTTTTCATTTTTTTTACCACCTACCCAAAATCCCCCTAGTTAACCCCTTTGAGTCTAAAACTTTTCATTTCTAAACCCACAAAACAAACACCCTTTACCCACCAAAAACCCTTTTTCATTTTAAACCCTTTATTTTAGTAAAAAGTTCGGTCTTCATGTGACATTCCTTATCAAAAAAAAAAAATGAAGTCTAGCAATAAACAAACAAGTTCCTCAAAAGAAACTTTTGTATGAAAATGCTTCGTTTGAATAAAAGGTCACAAAAACAAAAAGTTTTACGACGACCGACGCTTTTTACGTCTTTCGCCCTTTTCTACTAACCACTAACCGAAAACCACCTACCTTTAACCCAAGCCCAACCCTTCCCCAAGTCCTCTTGATATTTACAAAGGTTTTTAGTTAAAAAGAAGGAGGATTGATTGCATGGCAAGCATATGGTAGAAGTAAGTTCCATGCCGGTCTTGAGTGTTTCACAAAAATACATCTTCGGCCAAGTGTTGAGTGATATTAAATGAGGTATGTGAACTTGTATATAAATGGAATTTTAAAGAGGTATGTTATGCCCAAATAAGTAATTTCTCTTATGAAACGTTCTAAATAAATCATAACGAATAGGATTGTAAATAGCATAAAAATAAAACCTAATAAAGATCTTGGAATCCCGACACTCAAGACAAGCCCAAAAACTTCTCTTCTACCCATTCCATTTGGGTGTGTAAGCCACATTAAAAAGAGTTTTGCTTGAGGACAAGCAAAGATTAAAGTGTGGGGGTATTTGATGTGTGTAAAATGCAACATATAAATTACATCAAATGAGGCATAAAACTAACCCTTTTTTAGTACTAGTGTTGAAAAAGTGTGTTTTTGCCTTCCTTTTGTATTTTCAGGATTAAATGAGCGTAAATGAACAAAATAAGCAAATATGCAGCAAAACCTAACATAATAACAAGAAAAGGAATAAACGTGGCATGCCCGACCCCTCGACAGCATCTTTCCAATCAAAAGCAAGAGATCAGAAGGCTGAACACGCCCCATGCCCAGCGGACTCGGTGGCGTGCTCAAGTGTTTGCAGAAAAGACAGAGTTGTAGAAGCTTCTATTTCTCAATACGGGGGCGTGCCCAGCTCAAGACGGTCATGGTCAACGCTAAGATTCGTAGAATCCAAGCAAATATTGATAGTACAGATACGCTTCTGCACACGGGACCGTGCCCAGCGGACACGGGGGCGTGTGGAGCTAATACAGGCAAACTGCAATTAATAAAGAAAGAGAAAGTGGATGGACATGGGGCCGTGTCTGGGCTTCTGTGCTGGCTATAAATAGGGGTGCTTGGTTCACTTCAAAGGCATCCCTTGACAAACCACCTCTCTCCCACTTCACCTACACTCCACCACCATCACAACACCCACATCCACCACCATCATCCATCATAGAGTGTGTGTAGTAGTCTCGGGATCCAAGATTGATAGTAAGAGTTCTTGACAATCAAAGGCCATGTTTGCCTAAGTCTCTTACATCACTTGGTGAAGACAAGCATTTAGTGTAATACTTTTGTTTTTTAATCTTTTCACACTTTTGTTTGGTTTTGTATTAATGACTTTAATAACTAGTTTCTTATATTGAAGGTGAAACTTCCTTTTCATTTGTCTATGGTGTCTTGGCGTTATTTTACTGTCTATATAAAATAAAAGATTTACACCATTCATATCTCTACGGTCTATGTAGAGATATGTTGGCTACCTGGTCGCGGGTTAAGGGAATGGTTTGGTAAGGTTCTTGCCTTGTTCAGTGTATAGATCCTGCAAGGACCTGGGTCAAGCTTACTAGGACCTCCTTCAATACCCACTAGTATTGGATGGCGGGGGTGCGAATGGCTTGACCCCCTCATATGTAAACTACTATTAATACATTAACCCGGCTACTTGGGATTGTATCCCTGCTGACTCAAACCACTTAGCCGAGGGTAACATCACTTTCAAAAGAGGGGCCTACCACATTACGCATTAATAACTTAATTAATTATCTTTCATATTCCGATCCTTTAGGATTGTATCCTTGCTGACTCAAACTACTGGGTTGAGGGTAACGTCACCTTCAAAAGAGGGGCCTACTACTATAACTAAGATAGTCTCTTAAAAAGTGCAAAAGTGCGGAAAACATCAAAGATTACACTAAAGGCGACTCGGATCCAAATGATTCATCTTGTCTATCTGTTTTTATTTTTATTTTTATTTTCAACATTTTTAGTTTTTTTATTTTCATGTTTAAACCTTTTTCCAAAATTTTGATTTGATTAGACGTTGAGGATAAACCGGTATTAAAAACTCTTGTGTCCTTGGTGTTGGTGCAGTCATCTGTCGGCTTCGTCTTAGTGTCAAGTCTCGGCTACGGTGCGGATCTGATCGGGGATGACATCACGAGTGACATCATCTAGATGACATCACAAGTGATGTCATGATTTCACTAAAATGATGTTGGCCGATTAATGACTAAAGTCACAAGAAATATGCATTCACAAAATGACAAAACATGTTGCCATGTTTGTGTTGATTGGACCAACATGAGGTCCAATGAGGTGTTGCCATTATGAGGGCCAATTAGATGAAACTTCACAAGATGACAAGAGGATATTTAGTCAACATGATGTATCGCTTTTTCAGAAGTCTTGTCAGATCGCTTGTATGGTAACACATGGGAACCGCTTTTAGGTCTTGAGCTGAATCGCTTTTACAGACAGTGTGGACCGCCTTTATGGCATGTCCTTTGAGCGGTTCACAACTACTATATATAGGTTTGTTTGTCATGTCATTTGTAACTGTTGTTCAGAATTAATACCGAGGTGCTGCCGGTATTTCCTCTTACTGTAATCGTTTGTAATATCAATATACGAGAGGATTAAAGTGTGAAACAAGCTGTGTATATGTTCGTTTCTTTGTTTCCGCCGCTGAAACGGATTTGAGCTCTTCCGAACGATTCATTTAGGTCGAAGTCCGATCCTACAATTGGTATCAGAGCCAAGGAGGAGGAGATCTCGCATATACAGCTCGTTTCTCATCATTTTTCTGCTTTTACATCTTTCTTTTTCGAAAAACGCAATTTTTTCACGGTCAAAATTCGTTCAAAATCTCAGGGATTGTGCGCGATAGTGTATAGATAAACCTTTGAAAGTTTGGGGTTGAAATTCAAAGAAAAAGTGGGTGAAAAAGATGTCCGAATGTGAACCACTTTTCTGAACCGCTCGAAATACCGTCTGAACCGCTCGAAACACAGTTCTGAACCGCTCATAGAAACATCCTTGAATCGCTCAAAAAGTGTAACGTGTGGACCGCTCATTTGACCTTACCTGGATCGCTCATAGTGAGGATCGCTTTTTGAGACCGCTTATAGGGAATCTTCTGGACCGCTTTTGTGGATTAACGTGGGTCGCTCTTAAGTCAAGTATATGAACCGGCACCACCCAAGCTAGACCCAATCACGTTTTAAAGCTCATTAATTCACCGACAAAACAGATTATGATGAACTGGTTTTAGAAAAGTGACCGCCCCACAATTTAACAAATTAAAACATGTTTGCACCGCCCATCATGTTGTTGGTCCAATTCTCACCCATATAACCAGCCGTCATATCCATGTCATCCTCCACTGCCCAGTTGTTGTTTTGTTTTAAAAGGGCCACCGCCCATTTAATGAAGGCCCAATAGTTGTCATTGTCTAAACAGTTTGCCGCCCATAAGCCAAATTATTTGTTGTCGTCATTTGACCCTATTAAAGTCAGTTGTAATACATTGATTTCATATATGTTAAATTGATCATGTCAAGTGTGGTTTTAGTTCAAGTGTAAACCGAATCCCGAGGTTGTGTACTCAGGTCTCGTAATTTGAGTTGTGGTTTCTGCCGTTCGCACAGTCTGAAGTTCAAAAGGTTTCAAAGGGTCAAGTCGTTTGAATTCGATTCGGGTTATTTCAGTTCGCACAGTTGGTCAACGTTTAGTTCACTCAGCTTGTCAACTTTCAAATCCGCACAGAATTGATCATCAGTTCGAGTACCAGTTCGCTTCTATTAATTGATAATACCGTAAACTGATTGTGTTGTTTGTTTATCTTTCAGGTATTTTCCCGAAGCATTACTGTATTGCTCGAAGTATTATCTGATTCTTGAAGAATGGACTCTGATTTTTACAACGCTTTTGCTACTCCGACCTCGATTACCCAAAGTGCTTTGATTGAAAATGAAACCGGAACATCTCAAAAACCACCGAAACTCATGGATATTGATGATTACAACGTGTGGTCAGAACGATTCGGAAATTGGGTTGAAGCTTATCATCTTGATGCATGGGAACACACCGAGGAACCATATGTTAAACCAGTTAAAAATGGTGTGCAACTAACACTTCGAGAGATGAGTACAGATGAGAAAAAGAAGTATCGAGATGAAAAATTAATGGTCAGTCTACTTCAGCAAGCGATAAAAGAAGATATCTTGATTTTGCTTCAACACGATGGAACTGCATATTCGATTTGGACAGAATTGGAAGCAAAGTTTACAGGAAGTGATGACATGTTAAAGAACAAAATGTCTCTCATGAAGAAAGAATTTGACTTGTTTAGGGGATTAAAAAATGAAACCACCAAACAAATTATTGATCGATACTGTAATTTGGTGAGAAATATGACAAAGTTAGGTGTTAAGAAAGATACTGATGAATTAATTGAAAAACTTGCAGATGCACTTCCATATGAAATCTGGGGAACATTCTTGATGATGCTGAAGTCTAACAAAGTGGAATACAAAAAGATGAAACTCGGAGACTTCATAAAGCATTTAGAAGCCCAAGAGATGGAGCAGAGAAAGATCGCTAGGATGAAGAACTACGATGGAGAGCAGGATATCAGTCTGTACTACAAGCATGGTGCTACTGATTCAACAAAGTTTTCACCTAAGATCGAAACTGCCTACAGCGTTAAAGATTCTACTGAAGTGAAGACATCTCAGGGATCAAGCAGCAGCACAAGATTTTCATCTTTTGATCCTAACATCTCTGTAACAAAGAGTGGTAGAAAACTTCAGTGTAACATTGTGTTGAGTCTTGAAAATGATCAAGATTACTCTGAAGATATTGCTAAAAACCAAATGTCTTTGTTAGGGATGATTCTGGAATCTTATAGTTGTTTTGTTGCAGGAAAGATCGGTAATCCAATGCTCACGAAAGAGGATTACGATCAAATTGATGCTGAAGAAATGGAGTTGATGGATATAAAATGGTGTATGGCGAGTGTGATGAGACGTGCCGAAAAGTTCAAACAAATTACTGGCCGTGATGATTTTCGTGATGCGAATGTTTCAGCTTTAGGTTTTGACAAATCTAAAGTTACATGTTTTCGTTGCAGGGAGAAGGGGCATTTCAAGAGGGAATGCAAAAACCGTGAAGCTACCGGTGCCCAGAATCCTTTCGGAAACAATGATTATCACAAGAAGGCCATTTATCATCAAATCACACAACCAGCACAGCAGCATCAGGCACAAACAGCTCATGGAAGAGACGTGGTTGATAAAAGGGCATGTGTTGTTAGTCAGGGAAAATATGATAATTTTACCTGGGAAAAATATCTTCCGAAAGAAAGCAAAGTATGTGTAGCTGAACAAAATGATGAGAAGTTGGCTGAAGGATTTACTTGGAATGATTTTTGTACAGATCAAGACTTTATGGCCAAAAATACTTCTCATGCTTTCTTTGCTAATGCTTATGATTTAAAATGTGCAGAAAGATGCAGAAAAGTCATGGAAGCTGCTGAAGAGAGACGAAGAAAGATTCAAGAGGAGGCTGAAGAGGAAGAGAGATTGAAGGAAGAAGCAAAAGCTGAAAAATTGAGAAGAGCTCATTTTTTAAATTCAGGCAGGACAGTGAAAGAAGTTCCTGAATTTGAAATTAAAGTGGATGCTGAACCGGTCATGGTCCAAGAAAAGTGCATAAACTGTGATTCGCTGATCAAGCAGAACAATGAGCTGTTGCACAACATTCACAAGCTGAAAGAATCGTATGACACAATGAACAGAGAAATCAACAAGTATACAGATTCTGGTGGTGAACAAGCTGAAGCTATGAATACTTTGAAGATAGCATATCTGAGATAGCTTGATACAGCAAACTATAACATAAAGAAGTGTGCAGATCTCGAGCTTGAGTTAGCGACACAAAAGATAGAAACTGAGAAAGTCAAGAAATTATTGGACAGCTACTCATGTTCTACTTTTGTTGTTGACAGGATTTATCCAGTGGTGAAAGATTTGAAGACGTTTGAAGAAGTGAAGATATTTGAAGAAGAAAAATCTGTGACAAAAGATGAAGAAAAATTGAAGACTTCTGGTAAGAAATCGAGTGTATCTTACAACAGATGTCCGCCCCCAGTAGAAAATGGATATTCACCTCGAAATCCAAATTCAGAAATAGTCAATCAAGCAATCAATTTGAAATGGGAGTCTGGGTCGTCGGATAACTTACCAGAAAGTATTGATGTCACATATACGTCATCAGACACTGATCATGAGTCAAAGTTGATAAAAAGTATGGTCGATCAGGTGTTAGACACAGATGACAATGAGGAATCAAAAACGAAGTCAAAACCCGAGTCAAAGTCTGGGTCCAATGCGTCAAAGCAAACAGTCAAAAAGGACAAACGGGTTTATGATAAAGAGTTTTTACTTTCGAAATCTAATTTGAATGATGAATCGGTCAAAGTGGCATATACTTTGAAAGGTTCTGACAAATTATATTCAGATGAAAGCTTTCCAATAAGAAGTGTCAGAATTGAAATGATTCAAAAGGTTTTCAAAATCACAGAAATTAATATTTCTGAAATAAAAGATTTTAATCTTAACGGAAAACCTAAACAGTACACTTCAAGAGATCAACAAAGAATTAACAAGAAAATGGGTTACAATTGTGGTTACAGTTTTCAACAGAAATCAAACCATAATCGTAATTTCAAAAAGAAAGGTCTCGGTTTTATTCCACCGAAAAACTATAAAAATGAAAAATTTTATAAACAAAAAAATGTGTTTGTTTCAGGGAAAACTTCGGAAGCTGAAAAAGAAAAATTATTCAGAAATCAGACAAATCAGGAATTCCTTGCCAAGAAGCAAGAAGAACCAAAGAAGACCGAAGTTCTGAAGAAGGTTGAAAAGAGATCTTGTTTTCAGTGTAAAGCTGTGGGTCATGTTGCGAAAGATTGTCCAAAGACATTTCGACCAAAACAAGAAGTCTCAAGAAAAATGAAAGAAAAAGTTGTTGAGAAGACTGAACTATCAACCCGGAAGTTCACAGGCTTTGAGAATTCAACTTATGAGAAAGGAGAATGTTCAAAGAGTGCTTCCAAAAGAATAGACAATGCTACAAATCAGAAATGGGTTGTAAAAGGTTCAGGTAACAAGTCTGGTGATGAATCTGATTCCATAAAATCAGAAGAGCCACGTGTTGAGAAAAAGATTGAAAAGAAAGTTCAGAAAGTGGACGATGTGAATTTTCCGCCACTAAGTGCTAAAAATTACAAATCTAAAATCGGAAAAGTTGACATTTCAAATCAGTTTTATTCTGACAAGAAGAAAATTGATGTTGAAAAAACTTTCAACGGAAATGTAAAACGCATCTTTGGAAAAATGGTCAGTGGTAAGGCCCAAAGCATTCAGGATTTTTATGCTTCCAAAGGATGGGTTTACAGGTCGGTTGAAAGAAACAATGAAAATGATGAGGTTACACCCAAGGAAGGTCAGGCTTGGGTGGATATATTTTTTCAAGAATGAAAACCTGACTTGCCAGAGATCCCAAGATGGTATTGCGGATCATGAATTGGCATCTTTCTAAATCTGTTTGTGTAGTTGCAGGACTTGCCGGAAC
Source organism: Helianthus annuus (assembly GCF_002127325.2). NCBI lineage: Eukaryota > Viridiplantae > Streptophyta > Magnoliopsida > Asterales > Asteraceae > Helianthus > Helianthus annuus. Next base: position 95,989,341 of record NC_035433.2, read on the forward strand.
TCCCAGGTTTGTAAGCGAGGAGTAGGAATCGGCATCTTGAGAATTCAACCTAAAGATGGTAATTAGTTGAAAAACAGGTTTGAAGAGCTTGAATTGCTAAACTTACAAGTGGTTGTATGGTAGTAATTGGTGTAGATCTTACAAGTGGTTAAATCAGGGTCATTAAATTGGACTTGATTTAATTATCATTCAAGAATTTGGTAAACAAAGTGATGATTTGAACCCCATTTTACAAAAGATAAAAACAACTAAACTTATTTTCCGGAAAAACCATTCTGATTAAAACAAACTTAAGTGTTTTGAAATCATTATGGGAAAATGGTTTGTTGTGAGGGGGAGTTCTGATTGTTTAAGCCAAACGGATGGAGAATTGAAGTGTTTTGATATCAGTTGTCATGTTCTGTACAGCTTGTTTTCAATTTTCATTAGATGTATTTGAATTTTAGGGGGAGTAAGAATTTTTAGAAAATCCAATAACATCAGAAAATTTGAAAAAGCCAAAAACATGATAAAATCAAAAATGAGTTTTGTTGCATAAAAGAGGAAATGATAGTGCATCAGTGGACTATCACAACACGCTAAAGAATTGGAAAGTCAAAATGTGATAAACGATCTTACTGCGGATGTGTCAGTAGATTTTCGCACATTTAGTAAATTGAAACGAGATATAAACCTAAATCAAACTTGCTTAATTCGTGGGTAACTATTCTTGGATATATGGGTAACCCCCGAAATCTTGTTTGAAAGGTCCCGTATTCTGAGATACTAGGTCTTTATACTCAGTGATATCTGGGGTATTATCCCGGGACTTCTGCTGTATGGAAGTACTGACCTAGTCCCCGGATAATACTTTCTGCAAATGCTTGAAAAAGCGCCGCCCTCAGCATGCTGATGAAACAATAAAATTGATAGTCGCTGCTGTTGAAATGCAAAAAGATCCTCTAAAGGGGACCCACCAAAAGTCGAGCCGTCATCTCTCTGCTGAACGGAAGTTCTGACCTGAGCTCTCACGGTTTCGCATTTTACCCCTTTACAGATATCATCTGTGGTATACTCACCTGTAAGACTGAATATTTGGGATCTGGATACGGGAGTATATTCAAGTGGAGTGATACACAATTAAGTTTAAGTCTCTAAAACATTTATATCGTATCTCGAATCGATTGAAATTTGTGTTGAAAATTTAAGTGGACAAATATACTGACAATCTAGGTAAATTGTTTAGAACTTAGTATGTTTAAAGCTTAATGGTGTTGGTGATTTGTCTCAAAACTGATATGATCCTCTTGCACGAGCTCACAAAAATATTGTCTGTAAATATTTCATTTTCTGCATTTACTTTCATTCCGAAAAAAACCAAAAAGATTTTAAGTGTGTTTTAGCATAAATTTTGAAAAATTCAAAAAGATTTTCGACAACTGATGTTGAATAGCTGATTTTCAAAATTCCGAGTGCTAAACATGATGATCAATGCTTGAGAGGGAGTGTTTGTATGAAATTAATTGTTTTCATAATCTAACCTTTTCAAGTGGTTCATCACAATCTGAGTTTTGTTTTTTATGAGAATCTGGATTGGTTCAAGTTCATATGTTTGAAATATATGTGAAAGAAATTTACTCTGAGGTAGAGTTTTTGCAGAAAAGCCAGACGTCGATCCTGAAGATGTTGCTGAAGATCAAAGGAATGCCAGCAAATCGAGAGGGGGAGTCTGAAGATAGAGAGAGAGAAATCCAAAGACTGATAAAGACTGAAGTCGTTGAAGACTCGACACTTTAGACTCGTCAACATCTGAGGGGGAGTCTGTTGGTGCAGTCATCTGTCGGCTTCGTCTTAGTGTCAAGTCTCGGCTACGGTGCGGATCTGATCGGGGATGACATCACGAGTGACATCATCTAGATGACATCACAAGTGATGTCATGATTTCACTAAAATGATGTTGGCCGATTAATGACTAAAGTCACAAGAAATATGCATTCACAAAATGACAAAACATGTTGCCATGTTTGTGTTGATTGGACCAACATGAGGTCCAATGAGGTGTTGCCATTATGAGGGCCAATTAGATGAAACTTCACAAGATGACAAGAGGATATTTAGTCAACATGATGTATCGCTTTTTCAGAAGTCTTGTCAGATCGCTTGTATGGTAACACATGGGAACCGCTTTTAGGTCTTGAGCTGAATCGCTTTTACAGACAGTGTGGACCGCCTTTATGGCATGTCCTTTGAGCGGTTCACAACTACTATATATAGGTTTGTTTGTCATGTCATTTGTAACTGTTGTTCAGAATTAATACCGAGGTGCTGCCAGTATTTCCTCTTACTGTAATCGTTTGTAATATCAATATACGAGAGGATTAAAGTGTGAAACAAGCTGTGTATATGTTCGTTTCTTTGTTTCCGCCGCTGAAACGGATTTGAGCTCTTCCGAACGATTCATTTAGGTCGAAGTCCGATCCTACACTTGGACGACCTCGGTATCTTACCAACGCTATACTACGCTCACGATGGGTGCACTTGCCCATATGTGTGTTTAGTGTTAGTAGAATATCGTGTTTTATAAATTTAAAACTTGACTAAAGTGTTAAAAAGGGCTAAAAATATATACAAAATTATATAACACACCGCACACGTCATATACCAAGGTTCCAAGGTTTCTGTACAGAGACGACTACTATGAGTGGAAGTTTAGGTTTGAGCAATACTGTAAGGCGAAGGAACCTCATGTTTGGAGGAGCATTAAGAATGGGCCACGCACTATCATGTACGCTACTGAACGTAGGCAGCATACATCATGTATCAACATTTGCTGCATGACCTGACTTCCCGCACCTCTGGCAGTGGTTTGGGTGACACTACCCATGGTGATGTCGGTTGCACTTATCACACAGAGGTTGATTTCCCTTATATGAGCTTTGATTTTGATTGTTTGACACATACTGATTAGGGGTCCTGTTGTTATCAAACTTTCTCTGCTACTGAGGGGGCTAGTTAGAACTAGTACCCTTGTTTTGATTCCTGTCCCATTTGCGCTTATTGTCAGTCGAGGTTTCAGAAACAGTTGCATTGCGCTTTGGTAGCTTGCCTTGGTCTACAAACTGATCGGTAAGTTTGTGTGCAAGCCTGATAATCTGCGGAATAGTAAGCAAATTAGTAGAAGTTACCATGCTTTGGATCTGTGGGACCAATCCATTGAGATACAACTCAATACGCTTGTAGGGTGGGTTTGACATGTTTGGACATATAGCTGCTAGCTCGTTGGTTTGTTTAGTGAAGGCTTCAATTTCTGGTCTAGTCATTTTGAGGGTATAGTATTCCATTTATAGCTTTTGAATATCATACCGATGATAGTATTCCTCCTTCATCATGTCCTTGAAGGTATTCCAGGAATATCATTAGCGACCTCCAACCCAAGTATCTGCACTTGCACGTTCCACCAGAAAGCGCGATATCCTCTAAAACTCCAGCAGCAAACTTCACCTGACTTTCCATGGGGCAGTTGCACATTGCGAAAGCAGACTCTCCGTTCTCGAACCAGTGCAGAAGGCTGATGGCTCCTTCAGTGCTAGAAGAGTGTTGAGGTTTGCAATCCATGAATGACTTGAAGGTGCAAAAAGGTGGTTGAGTTGGTTATGCTGGTTGACCTAATAAGAATTTAGAGCGAGTAAGGATATGAGAGTTATAAGGGAATTAGAATAGATAACTTAAAACCATAAATTACCTCCAGGGTGTGCTGCTTGATATATCGCCAAAGCCTCGGCGACACGATCATTAATTAGGGCGGTAAGCTCGACCTGAGTCATGCAAATACCTACTCGTCTACCACGACCACCGTTTTGTCCGCTCATGCTTTCCTATATTCACCAAATACCAACATAAGAAAAATATACACCATATATAATTTTCATACTCAGTACAAGCAAACAAGGAATAGAATAGTGTAGTCATAAACCAAAGCATTCGATATTTCAATAATCAACACAAATATATTGCCTCAACACAATAGTATTCCCAATCAAATATTAAAATTCAGAATCATCAGTCAGATGGGAAACAAGCCTACCCATCTAAGTTTAAGGAAATAAAATGTGTAAACAAAAAGAATAAATGGGTCGTCAATCCGCATCGCCGGCAAGAGACATAACAGGTCTTACAACAATCTATCATCAATATCAAGTTATAAACGAAATCCTAGCATTCATGCATCTATACGAAACAAGAAACCAACTAACAACATCATGGATCAAGAACATGTAAATTACGAAAACCCTAACATTCAAGAAACATGTTTTCATGCATTCATATAAACAAACACAACGATGAATCATATATATGCAACAAGGGTTATAATCGAGATCTAGTTAAGTTACCTAGAGGAAGGTAGAGATTTGTGAGTCCTCATGTTAAATAGTCGTGCAGAGAGAAGAGAATAAGGTTCCCAGCAACGTATACAATTAGGGCTTGCATGCTCAGAATATATATAACATGTGACACTCGGCAAAATACCAGTAATTTCGTACAACTTGAACAACTATTACGTTAATTATTTTTGCGTATTTGGCTTGATTTTTAATTGATTAAGTCTTAAAAGTCTAGGAATTATAAAAATCATAGCTTATTATGATAAAAGAATCCGTTACGGTTAGAAACTATATCCTAGACTAGCGGAAGACATGCGAACACACAATACCTGTCTATACTAGCCGCGGTATAGTCTGACACGACAAAAACGAGACATAAAGATATGTCTGCACAAATAGTCCATAAAATCTTCGTCTAAAAATAACATGTGCGTTATATTATTTAGAAAGTTCCATTTAAAAACCAAATTGTACAAGTCCGTAGAAAAATACAGTAATCCTGCGGAAGTGTACAGCATTCCGCAGAACGAAACAGTAACTATCCGAAAACCCACAAATAAATATTATTTATGATAAATAATATAAAGGGTATTAAAAACGACATAAAATCCGCACTTAAATCTTATTTTGTTAAGCTGCATAGCTAGTTCAGTAAACTGCCTAACAACAAAGCCGATAAAGGAACTGTGTCAAAAATAATAAAATTTTTAGTCCGGAAAGTTGGACTAATAATTTACATGATAAAACATGTGCAAAAACAATTTTTGACATGGATTCATATAAGTAAAACGCAATGTCAGTATTTAACCCGGTACAAGACCTGAACCAAAATTTTCAACCGAACAACGAACTAATAATTTTAGTGGGTTAGTTTTACCTAGTGTCACATTTCTTTAAGATGTTGGACCTTGAAACTTTATAGAAAATTTTATATGAATTATCAAAGTTCATGAAGTTTATGTATATTAGAAGTCTAAAAAAATAAATAATAAAAACTCCAAACCCCCTTCCTTGCTCACGGTTTTGGGTGGGGCCCCATGCCACTCATCTCTAAGTTTTGATGTGTTGGGTAATGTAAGTGATGGTTAGTGTGCTAGGTGGAAGAACTAGATTAAGTTAAAATTTCTAAACACTCCACCACATCTCATATTTCAAACACATTCATCAAACTCTTCAACTCCATCCTTCTCTCTCTAAAATTTCAGCTAGAACACCACCATCACCATCTTTACTTTCAAAAATTCAAAACACAATTTTTTCAAGATTGCATGGATGATTCAAAACTTTGGTAAAGCTTGGAAATACATTTGAAGCATTTTAGCAAGTCTTGGAGTTCTTGGATCATCACCATCTTCATATCTTCATCTTTTCATCATCTTTTCTACTTTTTCATCCCTAGCCAAGTGCTAGTAGTAAGCTTCAAATCTTGTACTTACATTTTTGTGATTTATGTTTAAACACAAATATACAAGTATTTATCTTGAAGATTATTTAAAGAACACAAGAATTACTAACAAAAACTAAACAAACTAATATGATCATATGTTAGTTTTATTATTCTTGATAATCTTAAAGTTGTGTTTATGTAGAAAACATGATTTTGTATCTTCATGTTTAAAAGTATGATCTAAACACATGCATGTTTAGATCTAGCAAGATTCACCAACAAAATGTTATGAACATAAATTTTGGAATTTAAAACGGTCACATGCATCATACAAAATATGGATTATTATTTAAAACAAATAAAATAGAAATTTTGTTGAAATGGGTAATTAAAGTTTCCATTTTTGGAAAGATCATGAACATGAACTTGTTCTTAGAATTATTGTGAACACATATTTCCACTTGAAATGGCTTCGTTAATCACTTAAAATATGTTCATATAAAATAATAATCTAAAAATTTTTGGTAAAAATCATAAATAAAGTTTCCTTTTTAGGAAAGTTTAAAGCTACAACAAGTTTATGACACTTTTGTTGGCAAGATAAGATGATTTTTAATACTTAATTATGTTTTGAGTTGAAAATTATTTAAAAACAAGTTTGTTTAAACTTGGGAAAAGTCCATAATTTAAAGGAAACTATGGCAAATTTTTTTTTTATAAAGTTGGTTATGAGCAAAAGGTGTTAAACGAAGGATTTGATGACTAGAAAACAACTTGGGATCTTTAAACTTGATTAAACGAATTTTCGGACAAGAAGTTATAAGTTCACATTTTATAAAGATTTCTCAATGGAACGTATATATTTTAGATAAAAATATATACTTTAAGAGTTCATCAGGTGTCAAACTTATATTTTGTATGTATATTATGTATTTAGTTCATGTAGGAATAAATAAAAAAATATACACTTACACAAAAAGTACAAAAATATATGTTAACACTTGAAAAAAGAAAACTATAAAAATGGAATGTCCATCCTTGCACAATTCGGACACCTTTGACAAATCATACAAAATAAAATATATGGCACGGGCGAAATATACAACATAAACGAGACGGATGATACGAACGAATCGGGCGACACAAATGAACCATAACGACACCAAGGAAACGATCGAAAACAAACAAACAAACAAACCAAACAAACCGACACTCACTTTATTTTTACTAGTAACTTATACAAAATATTTATTAGTTTTATTAACCTAAATTGTTATAAGTTATTTATTTTAATAGTAAGTAATAAAATATGGATCAACCCAAATTTAATAACCATACGGGCTAACCCATCTTTTAAAACTAAAAATTGGGCTAACTTATCTTTTAGATTGGACTAAGCCCACTTTTGTAAACCAATATGAACAAGCCCACTTTTTACAAGTTGTTTTGGGTTAAGCTCACTTTTGTAAAACTATTCCTGGGCTAAGCCCACTTTTATGAGAATACATTTGGCTAAGCCCACTTTTGTAAACTATTTTTGGGCTAGGCCCACCTTTTTATAATTAAATTGGTCTAGGCCCACTCTTACAAACTAATTGGGTTTGATCCACTTTAAACAATTTGGGCTAGGCCCACACTAGTTAAATGAAATGGGCTAGACCCACACATACAAAGTCAATTGGGCTAGGCCCATTCAAACATAAGCGAAATAGAATATATATATATATATATGTGTGTGTGTGTGTGTGTGGAAGATATATATATATATATATATATATATATATAGGGGAGCGCTAAAATAAAAACCACCTCCAGTTGTAAGAACCATGGGAACTAATATTGACCAATAACAAGTTGCCATGTCATTTCTTCACATGTCTTTTGTGAAGGTTAGTATGGTAATTTTACCACCTCTCACCTTGTGAAGGTTAGTATGGTAATTTTACCACCTCTCACCTTTTCAATCAGATATCAGCATTCTGTCACAGCCGGCTTCCCCAATTTTGAGTGTCAGAAAATGATTTACTTTATACTGTAGCTTTCAATAATCCCAATATTAGAACCAAGACTCATTATTTTTAAACAAATCCTCCTGCTTGAAACACCTACCTTTCACCTTCTGGCTTACGTTAAAAAGTTTACATGTATACTTAGAAAATTTCAACATTTTTCATTTTAACAAGTTTTACGTTTTATGTTTAAAAGTTTACACTTAACATTTTACGTAAGGCGTAAGGCGGAAAAAGTGTTTTACGGTTATTGCATTACAAAAAGTGCCCCTTTTTCCTAAAAAAAAAATGAATAGGAGAACAGAAACAGTAAGTTGGGCATTTTTTTACCACGGTTGTGTGGATGCAAAACAAGCGTCTAGGCATCTCGGGCAATGAGAAATTCGGGTCGTCGTTGAGGACGTGCGCCCATGCATCGACTACTAACCCGGCTACGTTGCTACCAATTTCCAGGGATTGAAGTGCTATAGCTTCCGCGCGTGCCCCAAACTTATCCTCAAACATCACACATCTGCGGGACGATGAACAAAAAGGAAAAAAAATTTAGAAGTTTAAAACGTCAAATTTTCAGAATTTTTCCTATTTAATTTGTTTTCTACTACCGCCACGACCGACTAAAAAATAAAGGTTGGTTTCTAACAAATACCAGACCGATATGGTTTTTATATATTTCTTTTCGATTGGGTAACTTACGGAAAGTTATCGGGTGCGTCGTCCGGGTTGACCTGTGTGTATGGATCACTGCATAGAACAAACGAAAAATACGCCTCAGTAGTTTAAAAAACGACAATATATAAAAAAACAAAAGATAAAAATAATTTTAGATTTGGCTCAGGGGCGACACGCGCGCAGTTTAAGATGGTGGTTGTTTATCTTTTTTACCTCTCGCTCATTTCAAAAAGTGTTGCTTCAACAACCCATTCATTGTCCGCTTCCGGAAAAGGAACCGCCATGCCGAAAGTTCCTGCGTCGTTGTTTGTTTTGGGTCCATATCTACGTCACCCGGGTTGGTAACCAAGCGCGACTTCTCATGGAACGCTCGGATTGGTCTTGCTCGAATAGGCTCCGTTGGCTTGGGGTGCTCACCGTCTACCGTGTGCTTACTGCCCTCTCCCATGTCGACCGACCCACGTGTTTCAACAGGGAACCAGAAATCGGTACCTATACGTCTTCTTTCCAGACTACCTACACTGTCAGAGGCCCCCGCACCAACCAAACGTCCAGATTCCGAGCCGGCCACATCACTTGCTGCTGCTGGCATTACAGAGAAAAAAGAGAAATAAAATAAGAAACATAATAATCAAACATTTCCTTGTGCTGGAAGAAAGAATTTTTAGAAATAAATAAAAAATATAAAACAAAGTTGAAAGGTATGAGATTCCTTTTTTAAATAATGACAGATGTAAGTACGAGTAATTTTTTCGTTTGGCTGCAACCCACGCAGCCCCTCCTGCGAGATCCCCAGACTGAAACTCGGGTGACTACACGACGCAACATCACCCTTGGTAGTGGCCTCACCTACGGGAACCCAGGACTCGAAGCTTATAGGGCTTCTAACTGGGCTAGATACGGTGGCCGACACACCCAAAGCATCCGAAGGTCTAGGGCCCAAGTCAGTCTCGACACCTGCTACTGGGGGGTGGTATGTCACAGGTTAAAAAAATAAAAAGGAACAAAACGAAATAATTAACAGAATAGTCCCCCATGGTACGTACCAGTTGGTTTTTCAGTCGGTCCCACGCCGCACGCCACTCCCTGCGAGATCCCCAAGCTAAAACTCGGCTGGCTACTAGCCCCAATCTCTCCCTTGCCACCGACATCACCTACGGGGGCGATAAAAAAAGTTAACTAAAAAAGGGCATGATTTTTTCATTGTTAAATAATAAACGAAAAAAACAGAACGCGACTTGGTATTTTTATATACACACCACTGTGCGCACCCACGCTTGGTTGTTCCACCTCGTAACACACACCGGGGGCGTAGTCTGCTGCACGCAAGCCCGACGTACAGGCTGCGCCGACAGACGGGGGTGCGATAAGAAGCCTCGCGACAATTCTTGACTTGGTCCACCCTCGCCCTCGTCCAATAGACACCGGCCCCACTTCCAGTGTCGTACAACGATCAACAACTGTCTCACCTTCTCCAGTCCTAACTCTTACTTCCACCACATCCCTTATCACGCCATCAGTACGTTCAGCAGCCCCCCTTGGTTGGAAGCACAGTTTAGGGTCGCTGATTCAAAACACAAAAACTCATGTATCAGAGAATTACTAGTGTGGCAATAAAAAAATATATTCTTATAAACCGTTTGTTGGTTTTTTTTCGTCACATACCTGATTCGGGTTTTGAAACATTTCTTTTCCCCCGTGCAGGAAATGTCAGCACATTTTCAATTGCGGGTGCGAGGTTAGGAAACCCAGTCCTCGGAACGTACAACTCGCATACCGCTACTGGCCGAAGCGCGTCAGCAGGCTGCTGCTGCAGCACGGGGGCGGCCGGTGGGCACACATCAGCAGCCGGGTCTACGTTTTCATCGCGGTCATCGGAATTGACTTCCTCATCGCGCACAGACCCCCGATGCTCGCTTGTGTTGTTCACCTCAGGCCCACCTGTAACGTCGCACGTGTCTTAAAAGAAAGTTAAAAAAATTAGTTACCCATCAGTAACACATCTTGCCATCATGTGGCCTTTTCGTTACCTGGCTTGCCAACGTCCGGTAGGCTGTCAACATCCGAGCCCCCCACTCTTTTCTCGACCGGCCCGCTAGCATCGACTTGGCTGTTATCCCCCAAACTCACAGCACCCCCGACTTCAACCGACAACTGTTCTACACCATAAATCACATCTTGTAAACCTCCAGCCTCCTTGTACCCAGCATCTCCGCTATCTGCTGTAACCCCCCAACATTGTCCACAACCCGCATGCCATCAGCGCGCTCATCAACGTCACCTCCACCCGCAGCGTCGCGTGTCTCTAAAAATGAAAAGAATAAAACACACTTTTACGTTGAGACACAATTGCATACGTAAAAAAATCGAACGGGGTTGCATGTTTTTTTTCTTTCTTTTGTTACCTGGAAGGGTGTCAAGGACCACGCTTACATCTCCCAGGCTGACGCCGCCCCCGTATCATCGCCCCCGGATATCAACACGTCTAAATCAACCTCGTCGTGTTTGTCGCCAGAATCTGAAGCTGCATCCGTATCATCATGTGCCGGTTACTCACGTCCCCCTGCAGAATTCCCCCCACCCCAATTATAAAAGCAATAGGGTAAAAAATACGCATGCGCTTTGCATGGCGTAGAAAACCATACGATTACCTGCCAGGGCGGACGGAGGGCTGGAAGTACCCCCGGCCGTTCTTTTCAGCATTTCACCTTCCTCGAAGGTCTCTAATCCTTCAATCGTCAAACATGGTAACACATCTAACACTTCGAGGTATTTTCGCTTCAACCTCCTATGATCCTCGTTATCCGGCTCCACGGTCAACCGATCACTTAAAGCCTTCTCTATTCTAGACCTTAACGCGGCTAACTCTTGTAACCATTTATCCACACAGCTCGTCTCTCCATTCGTACCCTCGTCATTTTTTTCAGCGGCACACGAGTTCTCTATCTAGTGAACACAAAAAGACACGATTAGGCCATATGGGTACACCAACAAAAAACAAATAAAAACAAAACATGGGAAAGAGAGATTAAAAATTTTAAATATGGTCATACCTGTTCACCGGCATCTTTCTCAGCTGTAGCGTCGCTTAGTGGTTTCAACTGACCACGCCTGAACCCTCCATTCGAAATCTCGTAGTCTTGTTGACGCGTCAAAAGATCCTTTGTCCAGTAATGAATGGCTCGGACCCCATCGCCAGTGTTGCAGGCTGGCTGCCTCGTGCAGTCTACATACAGCAACTGCAGAAAAAAATTAAATAAAATATAAGAAAAATTTAAATAATAAAAAATTAATTAAAATATAACGAGCAAACACATGCTCACCGTCAGGATGGTCAAAGGCCCCGCCCAGCAACACTTTGGGTCCCATGGCCTCCACTTTTTCTTACATTTCCTCAAACAGTCGATAATGAAACCACACCAATTGTAATCTTCATACCTCGTATCCGCAGTCAAACGCTTCAAAACCTTGTCTTTCACATAACCGTTCTGCTGTGAACTGGCCATCGTTATGAGGAAAAGCAAAGCAAAATCGGTACGGAAAAACGCCATGTCCGAATACTTGTCGTTTTGAATTTCGGCCGAAACCAACGAAGGGGCTATGTAACTTGTTGGCGGGAAGCGTGCACGCCACGCCTTCAACGTTGGGTGTAGCGTCTTTGCTACCTCAACATCGGCGAAACTCAAGCCTGCGTTACGTATCCCTAACAATCTGCTAATCAGCCCCCCGTCCACCAAGAAGCTGTTATTACCTACATTTAACATCATCGAGTTGGCGTCAAAATTGCCACGGCATGGTAGGCTAACTTTTCAGGAATCACATTGACACTCAAACCTATCAAACTCCCAAAACCCATTTTCTTAATAGCCTCTTTCTGTCGATCAGATAACCCCATCATCGCATTGAATAATTGCTTCGGGGAAGATCGTGTGTTCAATGCCGGAATTGATTGTTGTGCCGTAGGTCTTTGTTTCTTGCTCCTTTTCGTTGGTGAACCACAAAACTCCGATTGCTTTTCTTTCTTAGTCTGCTGTTTGACACTCACCCTGGGGGCGTGTCGGCTTCGTCGCTCGAGTCAAAGTGCACACAAGAGACCTGACTACTGCGCTGAGGCCTGGACCTGGTGCCTACATGCATACGGGCAAAAAAAATATTAACATTGAGAAGTCGTTTACACGTGGTGTACCAAAAACCAGTCGCTACAGAAAGAAAGAAAAAAAACATTATGTTATCAGAACTAAGGCATATAACCTCTTGTTCTACTTCTGTCTTCATCTTGCTCCGGCTCGAGCTTCTTGTCCTTGCAACCATTTTTTCGTGTGATGCCTGTCATAATAACTATAAAAAAGAAACAGACGTCAACACACAAAACCACCTAGTAGGTAAGTTTGCATCACCACACACAAAAACCCCACGAATACTCAAAAAAAAAGAAAAAAAAACAGAAACCAAAAGAATATACCAAAAGAGTTCTCTACCCACAAATTACAAAATCTCCATACTACCTAAAACCCCCAACCGTGCCCTGCCCTAAAAGTGCAGTCAGCAAATTCCGGCACACATACATTGAACCTAGGTTTCTAAGACTCTAATCCCCAATCTAAAATAGACCCCCTACAAAACTTGCCAATCTTCGATACTGTCGTCATTCTCAAATCGAGGGACCCCTACCCCACAGACATTCCCAAGTATAACAAAAAGCAACAATGAAAAAAGCCATTACAGATTCACAATTTTGGACGAAGGAGAAACACCAAGATTTTCTATTTTTCTCGATTTGAAGCTGTGCACATCGTCGGAGTTCTAAATCGTCTCTGGGAAAGTTTGGGAGTCTTTGCCACTTACACCTGGGGTCGCCGGAGTCGGAATCGCCACAGGGAAAGATTTGGGAGTCTTCGTCGCTTACAAGAGGGCAGAGAGAATTCAGGTTTGGGTGTTGTGTGTTTTATGATTTATGTGGGAAGCAAGAATGAATTAAACATAGAGATTGGTAAACTTTTAATTGTGATTGGACATGCATGCTGAATGCTGCAGGGATATGACTACTGGCTCACCAAAACGATTTACAAAAATACCATTTTCTTAATTAAAAAATCAAAAGCACAAAAGACAAAAGGCTTGAAAAATAATTTTATATTCGGTTCATCTCATCCATCCATCTTGTTGATCTAGTGGCTAGAAAGTGGTTCACATGGTTCTTACAACTGGCGGTGGTTTTCATTTTAGCGGTCCCATATATATATAACGAATTCAACATGAGATACTTGTACGATGAACGAACATAAACCTAAGTGTCTAATGAGATTACGACACTTGTAGGTCGAGAAACAAACGAAGAATCTGAAATCGAAACCAGATTTGCTTGGAACGCAAATTAGTGAGTTTATGTTTTCCCCTTTTATTTAAATGTTTATAGTTTTAAACTTTCGGGGATGTATACATGTTACAATTGGTATCACTATAAAAACGAGAATATTTAGATCACATGCGGATGAGGATTAAATGAATGGGCCATTAATAAATAAACAAGTACCGAGGAACAAAAGTGATAGATCTATTGGGTGTGACGAGCCCCACTCTTATCGGCATAACAGAGATCGTTAAGAGTGCTTTTGTGTCTAAAACTAGTGTCACTGACACACACGATAAATCGACAAGGTTTGGTTCCTTCCTATTCAGCATGCAGATTAGTGTCCTTGCAAAACACTAATGATCTTATAAGTTTTATTTATACCAATTTCAAATCTATCAAATATTTTGAAGAATGATTTGACACAAATTAATACATGAATTCACCAACCTTTGTTGACGTTTTCAAAACTAACATGTATTACAGGAAATTAGTGGATGGCTTGGGGAAAGTGTGACCGTGGGAATGTCAAGTCAAGTTGTGGGATGTTACCTTGTGTTTAGTCCTTATGTTTGAAACAATGTATTTGGAAACTTGTGTTTTGGTACAATAATGTCAAGTATGGTACTTTTTCGAACAAACGTATGGTTGTAACTTTTCTTTAAATAAATGCATGGATGAACAACTTGTTATGTTTTACATATATTGTTTACTTAGTTGAATGCTATGGTTATCGCTCTGGCCACACCTCACGACGCTTCCGCTAAACCGAAAATCGGGGTGTGACATAACATAGAGTCGGTTAAGGGTTTATTGTTGAGTCTGAAATTGTAACAAAAGATAGAGGGAAGTCCGAGTTTAGTCTAGTTTTCAATTTATAGATCTTCAGTCCCTCACATATCAAACCTAATATCTTGCATAGAAAGTTAGCAGTTAACTTTAAGTGTGTAATCGAAACTAGTCCCACTAGTTTATGTTTATTCACATGTTATAACCAACACGTATAACGTGAATGCATGTGCGTATGTTCTATTAAAAAACAAAAAGATTAAACTGAGGAAGTTAACGGTAAATAACCTGAAAATGCGAGTTGTCACAGAACTGATTTGAGCAACATCTGCTCTGATACCACATGTAGATCAGTTCTGTTAATATGTAATGGAAAACATATAAAAGTAATATATGTTATAGCATTCAGGCAAATAGATAATCCCGAAAGAAATGGAGTCATGGAGTTCCACATGTCAGTCAGCCAGATTTCTTGATTTGGTTCTCGTTTAGAGGGTATATGATTAATGGCAGTTCCAAGTTCGTAAGGGTGAAGAACTTGTGATTATGGAGAGAGAGGAGGTCAAGATTTATGTGCGATGTTATGATAAGAGTCTAACCTAAAACCCTCTCTAGTCATTTCCTTAAATACACCCAAAGGGAAATCTTTAGAGTGAATTACAAGTTTTGTCCTTTATCTTTAGGCCATTTTGCAAGTTTTGTCCTTTATGTTTAAATTTGACGAGTTTTGTCCTTTATGTTTAAAAATCAAGCACGTTTTACCCTTTGGGCCTAAAAAATCAAGCACATTTTGTCCTTTATGTTTAAAAATCAAGCATGTTTTGTCCTTTATGTTTAAAAAATCAAGCACGTTTTGTCCTTAAAAATCAAGCACGTTTTGCCCCAAAGGGTAAAACGTGCTTGATTTTCAAACATAAAGGACAAAACTCGTCAAATTTAAACATAAAGGACAAAACTTGCAAAATGACCTAAAGATAAAGGACAAAACTTGCAATTCACTCGAAATCTTTATTAGTTAATAAGGGCAAGGTTGGAGAACTCGCTAGTCGCTAGCGGGTCGGTGAGGTAGGGACTAGCGACTACTCGGGATTACTCGGGATTAATCGGATCGGACTTTTTATGTATAATTTTAAGTTTTTATACATATTTTTATACGTAATTTATTTAAGTGGACAAGTTTGACCGGAATCTGGGAGGTTTTGGCCGGAATATGTGTTTTTTCCGATTTTTTCTGATTTTTTCCAATTTTTTTGTTTTTTCCCGATTTTTTCCGATTTTTCCCGACCGACTAGTCGCGATTAGGGCCGACTAGGCCGACTAGCGATTTTTTTACTGATTAGCTGAAAATTACTCAGTTGATGGGCGACTAGCGACTAGTCAGCGATTAATCGCCGGCTAGTCGCGATTTTTGCAACCATGAATAAGGGTAATATGGCTCATCAACAATTACCAACAAATATTAATAAGGTATAAGTATTATTTTGACCCAATATAATATAAATATTAATGATGGCTAAATTGATTAAATACATATAATTGTGCAAGATTTTGTTAGAAGGCTTAATAGCCCAGATGATGAACCAAATTCTGTAAAAAGGTTGAGAAAGAGTTATAATCCAAGTGTGTGATACCTCTCAATTGTAAGTATATTCTCTTGAAGCATCATACTTAAGTTAGCGTCAAGTGTATCCTGTGGCAATTTAAGGAAATGGGTCAGGTGGGTTGAAAAAGGGTTTAGGTTAATCAAGCACTTCAAATATGTTAACAAAATGTGGTTTAATTATTGGAAATGTTTGCCAATGATCTCTAGATCAAGTGGTGGAGGACTTGTATTTCTCTTGAGAGATGCAGGTTCGACTCTCACTTGGTGCAGAGTGAGGCATTGGTGGGCAATGATAGGAGACCCAGGGAAACCTGGGTTGGATCCTTGAGCCAAACGGGTTTTACCGGTAATTTCACCGTCGTGCCTACAGGCGGGTGGGTTACCGGGTTTTCCCCGAAATTGGTGGTGGACTCGGGTTACTCTCGGAGTACTCCGTTTGTCCAGTGGGTGCCCCGAGAGTACTCGGGATTGAGTTTGTTGGCCGTTCAAAAAAAAATTATTGGAAATGTTAACTTGTTTGAACAAAAAGTAATTCCTGGTCAACCTAATCCACCCGTGTACCGAAAAAGGACCCATTTTGGCACGTGATTGAACTTATCTATTCATGTTTAGTAGGATCTAGTTGCATGTACTTGCATAGGGTATTAGTTGTCTTTATGCTATTAACATTAGAATAGTTTGTTAATTGTTCTCAACATTTAGTTCCGAAGTCAACATAAATTGAACTAAACATATGTTGTATGCATGTTATTTAGCTATAACTTTGTAGTGTTTAATTGTGAGTTCCAAGCCCGGCTAAAGCTAACATGGTTGAAACAATGAAATTTTCAAAATACGTCCATTATCTATATCGCTTGTTGGAGTATTTGGAGAGCTAGGAACAAATTAGTTTTTTCGAATTGTCCGGTTAAAATAGAAATTGTCCTTAGCGAGATAAAGGTTATGGGTTTTCTTTTGTTTTCGAATAGATCGAAACATAAGGGGATAGGTTGGGAAGATTGGTGCTCTTTTGTGAATATGTAAGTATTTCTTTCCGTTGTTTGTAGTTGTTTGGTCGGCCTGGTTTGGGCCGGCTTGCTGTTAATGAAGTTTAAGTTTCAAAAAAAAAAAAAAAAACATTAGGTTGACCACAACTGAGTTGAGTTGACCATAATGGAATCCATATTCCCATACAAACAGAAAAACCAAGTATCAAGAGTCAAACACTTAGAAATAATACACACTTTAAAAAATCATTTTTTGGCGTGCTCACTTATTTTAAGTGTTTAGCTTATATAGTTCCTATAACACAATTACAATACATGTATCAAAACACTCAACTGGTCAGCGTTTGCGGTGGGTGATGATCATATTATTCTCAATGAGTTTTAAACATCATATGTCCGTTTACGGTGGGTGATGATCATATAAACTCAATGAGTTTTAAACAAACATCATCCCATATTCATGAATATCAGCTTCTGATGATTCGAAACCTGTCTTCAACCTTCTTCGTATATGCATTTACAAACTGCAAAAAAAGCAAAGAAAATTATGCCTAGAGTTAATTAAAGTAAGATACTTTGAAAATATGAATGATAATTAATGTTGTTTTTTCACAAAATTTTTAAAGTTTAACGGCAACATAAATCCATTAGTCTTACTAGTTTTCAAAGCAAAAAGATTATGAATAGCTATTGAGTATAAATATACACAATTTGAAGTTTTGGACCATTGGTTTGTTTAATACCTCAAAATCTAATTGTGTCTTTGTTGTATGGACTCTCGTATATCCAAATTCAGTTATTCTTGATATGCTCCATGTAGCAGCCTGAAATTAATGACATTTATATTAATAAGTTACTTTAAACACGGACAATTAATTCTGTTTTCACCTTGGGAGGGAATTTGTCTAGTTTAAATCCAGCCATCCCAATAACTGCATGAACTGGTGCTTTATAATCTTTGTTGTCATATGTGTCCACCCCATCTGCACCTTTCTTTGGCATTGCCTTACATTGGTTTCCATACACCGCACACGTTCTTTCATAGTTATGGACATGTGCCAACAAAACCAAGTCCACCTGGTACATGCACCAAAAGTTGGAAAAATACTTCAAATACATACGGTTTGGTTTAGGAAGAGAATTTTACCTATTTTTCAAGAGGATAAAAAAGATAGTAAAATCAGGTTTTCTAAAGAAAGGTTATCCCATTTGCTCATTACAATGTACATTGGTCCCAAAAGAAAGTGTCCATTCTAACGTGTGAACCAAAACAAATGTTTCAAACTACCCCAAACAATATATAGATGAAAGTAATCATCTCTTTAAAATTTTATTGAGATTTAGC
Source organism: Helianthus annuus (assembly GCF_002127325.2). Classification (NCBI taxonomy): domain Eukaryota; kingdom Viridiplantae; phylum Streptophyta; class Magnoliopsida; order Asterales; family Asteraceae; genus Helianthus; species Helianthus annuus. The sequence goes on from NC_035433.2 coordinate 96,007,840, forward strand.
AGGCTATGGATTTAGATGATATTGAGATAAAAAAAGTTTCGTCTCTTTAACATTTTATTTGTATGTTGATGCAAACATATGTCATTGTATGATACCTTGTTTGTCAATAGCAAGGGTTCAACTTGTTGAAGAAATCTTGGATCAACACTAACACCTCCACAGCTAGAATACATTGGTCTGTGCCTGAAATAGATATCAACTTTAAACAATTAGCTGAAATAATACTCCATGAGAAATGATATTTGCAAATATATTAATTTTTCGTATACATATTTACCCTGTAAATATCAACCATGGAGTTCTTGATCGATCCACCGATGCCATGTCTTTGCTCATCCATTGATACTAACATGGGTAATGCATATCTCAATAATCACAAACAATGGTTTATTTGTTTTGACTCATAAAGCATCAGTATTGAACCTGCTCTGAACTTTTAGAGAAATCATGCTCAGTTGAAATAACTAGAAAATGCACACTTCCTTGTTCGATTGAGTACCATGGCTTATCTTTTGCTGGTGTTGGCATTGGGAAATAACTCTCATAAGGTACACCACATTCTCCTCCAGAGTCGGGTGTGATGTATAATGAGCCAGAATTCACATAATCCCTAAAAGTTTTTGCATAATTCATCAGGTTTACCATATATGTTATCAATCATAAATAATATGATTGTAATATAGAAACTTGGTCTATATGGATTTTGTTTCTTTACTAGGTATATATTTCTATCGAAATCATGGTAAGTGAATTTCTTATTATTATGGTATTTAAGCATTTTAGATACAAAATCATGCAGGGGCGGACCTATAGGTTTGTCTACGGCTCAACTTTTTACTAGAAGTGTAATTTTTATTTTATTTTTTCGGTTTTTATACATAGGACACCCCTGAACAAGTACGAGGACACCCCTCAAAATTTTTTTTTACAAAATGATAAGTCCAGTTGGTAAGCCCAAATAAGTAAATAATTGCATATTAGGTAAGCCCAATTAAGTAAATAATAGCCCAAGATTAAATGATAATTGATTTGGCCGGCATATCAAACGTGACTCCAATTCTCCAATAGTCAGATCACACGAACGAAAGAACAGATGCAACATTGAACGAACAATCGAACATAACTGGAACTTTCGGCAGCAGCAGATCATTGAACGAACACTCGAACAGAGTAGGTCGACTGCAGCAGATCATTGAACGAACAGAGTAGGTCGACTCCAAAAACAAACGAACAGAAAATACAAAATCCGCACTTGAACTTCGGCAGGTTTGTTCGATTTCGAACAGAAAATACAGGTTTGTTTCGATTTCGAACAGATTGTTTGATTGATAATTGTTACTTGTTAGTTTGATGATTGATAATTTTTCGATAATCGGTACTTTGGCAGCAGCACAGTCGCACAGTATTGGCAGGTTTGTTCGATTCGAACAGAACTACGGAAGTCAGAAGATCATCTTAGAATCGAAATCGAAGTTCGAACAGCAGCGACAGAAACAAAAATCAGGTTTGTTTAATTGTTATTCACTTATTTGATTGATAATTGTTTGAACTTTAATTGTTATTTGATTGATAATTGTTCCTCGTTCCCGTACCCCGATCCCGTACCCGTTCCAGTGCTACTTAGCAAATCTAATAGGTAATTGTTTTACTTTATCTATTTATGGTCGATTTTTTAATATTGTATGATTACACGGTAAAAAAAAAATTGGGATGCCCCTGAGTTAATGTTCTAGTTCCGCCACTGAAATCATGTAATGTGTAGATTCAAACATAATAACATTATATGGTTCATACCTTTCATGATTTCCAATTGCAGTCATGTAAGATAGTTTTGATGCCAAAGGGCTAATAAGGTGAAGGAAGAAATCCCATTCTACTAGAAAACCTGTGGCATAACTTATGTCGCCGATGTGGAATATGGAATCTGCATTCCCGGATGAGACTTCATCAGCCATGGCTTGCACGACCCTTAATGATCCAGGCTATAAACATAATTACACAAAAGTCATAATTGTTTTTTGGATCCATGTTCAGATTCCTATCATTAGTTGTTTGTGCTTTTGTTTGGTTGCCACTATCTCCCTAGGGTGTTTGTTTTCCGGGCTTTGCCCCTTATTATCCAAGATGACATTTTACCTGAATATAATGTTCAAGAGAAGCATCACGTGGGGCCTTGCCCATATCACCAAATGCTAGAAACTTTAGTTCATCTGATCCACCACTAGGTGGAGTCTTAAAGTTGATTCTTGCACTCCAACCCACCGAATTGCTACAAAATAAAAACACAGATAGTGTAAAATGCATCAGCTACATATCATCCCTCATCCCTTTACATGATTTGCCTTGGTAACCCAATATGTATATTCTTTAAAAAAAATTCTTGTGCGCGTTTAAGGTAATTTAATACAGTAATTGATGAAAGCATTGGTTTACCTTCCATATCTATAGGAGAACCCCGTTGAAGGCTTGAGTCCAATCATCACCGCCGAATGAATGTATCCTGGATCATGCCAGCCAAAATCTTTTGCAGGGCTTGGTAGCTTAGAAGCTTGATTTTACAAAACATGAAATGAATTTAGATTATTTAGTTCCACTTTATTGCCAAGTATATAAGATAGCCAATATATACTTGTTAGTAAACAATAAATAGAATAATTTAAAAGTTGTCCCATGTCCATCTCTAGATAAAACTACAAGAGAAGGAAAGTATAGAATGATGACAGATGGTCTCTTATTCATTGGCGGAGCTGCTTGACCAAAAGTTTCGAGGGGGCGTAAAGTGATGGGACCCAAAAAAAAGTTTCCTATCGTTATGTTTCGGGTCGGGTCGGGTTGGCTATTCGATTCAAGTCGGGTCAACTAATAATAGTTCCAAATAAAACAAAGTGTATATTTACCAAACTATCCATCATTTATATACAAAGTTTATAAATATTTAGGATATACAATTTAGGAAAAATAATCGGAGGGGATCCTATATAATTTTAAAATTCTCAGACGAAAAATCGAAACTTATACACTTCTAACCGAAACATTGGGGTGGGCGGGTGCACCCTCGGGCACCCACTATACTTTGCCCCTGCTCTTATTCATGATCAATGGAAGGTGAAAACGCAGGGAGAAAACTGGATATATTTTATAATAAGAACATACTGCACATGTTTTCTTTGGAAAATGTAGTAACACGAGATGTTTGTGATTTCCCATTTGCGTATTCAACTTGTTGTGGATTTTTGTCTCCGCTAACCCACGTCAATCTCATCTGCACATGAACCCATAAGTTAAATGCCACAAGAGCAATGAATCTTTGTCTGAAATATATCTCAACTATTATTACTAAATATGGTTTTGATTTTGAGATTCTATTTGAAAAGGTACAAGTTTAATCACCTATGGTACTTAATATAACCTGATATAATGTAACACTATTACAGGAAAATTGTAGATGAACAAGGTGCTTACTGATGTTCCTGTGGAATCAACGCTAGAGAGATGTCCATACAATGGCTTGTGTGAATTTGCAAACTCGAGTATGCTAGATTTTGCTAAAACACAAGGTACCTGAAATCCAGCACCAAAGAAGACAAACTGGATACTAGTTCTAATGTTGATAACATGAAATGTGATTGATGCACTGCATGTTGTCACCGAACATTTGCCCCCCTTATCAAATTTTTTACATTCCTTCTTCTTACAATCAATATAGCCCGGATCGTTTCTAACATATTGTGCCTGCATTCCATGATAATGCTGTTAGCATCCTAGTATTACTTTTACAGTGTGACTCATGTCTCATTTAACATGACCATAACAATACTAATTAAACAACCACAATCAATCATAGACTCTATATCAGGCAATCAGCAACCAGCATAACTATCTATGTGTTTAATCCTAGACAATGAATATAAAGTCTTTCTATCAGGCAATCAGCAACTATCATAACTGTCTATGCAATTAATCCAGACAATGAATATAAAGTCGTTCTCTTTGATTTTTAGTGATGAAATTCATGAAGTGAGAATATTGTTGGATGATGCTTAATTTTATCTATTGAATACTGGAATGCCCATGTGAATCATCTACTTCCAAATTCATACCAAATACCGAGAAAATCCTGTACCCTACAAGAGATTTATTAGAATTAATCTTGACATACGGTTTTTATTATTTGGTTTAATTAATTAGTATATTAGGTTGTTTTTATTAGTGGTCAAATAGGGTTAGGGCTCGAAAGGAAGCAACAATTTCATGAGAATCGCAACAGAAGATTGAAGATCAAGATAGACCGTCATCGCCAGAGAAGAAAAACAGGTGACAAGAAGACCGCCGTCGAAAAGCTTGTTCTGACGGGAGACATAGAAGACTGAAGACCGTGACCTTGGCTGCTGCCAGAAAGAGAGTTCTAGTGGAAAACTGAGAAAACCGCTATAGACCGACGCCGGATCAGAACGGACGAGAAGAAGACTGTTGCCGGAAATTATATTCTGACGTAAGCCCAAGAAGACCGGCGACAACTAGACCGAGACTGAAGAAGACGACCGTAACTCAAAAGAAAGATCAAAAGTTTTGTTCTAGTAGTTCAACAAAAAAGAATGGCGATGGTACCAGCATAAGAAGCGGGTTCAGTGTCGTACCAAGTTCCGACTTTGACCGCAACCAACTATCCAATATCGGCTATCAAAGTTAAGTCGATCTTGGATGCACATGGCCTATTGGAGACGGTGGAACCAAGGACGCTTGGGGAAGAACCGGATGCTAAGAAGTCAAAACAAGCTCTAGCCTTTTTGTTTCAAGCAATACCGGAAGGGATGGTGTTGGAAATGTCGAGCCACACGGATCCGAAAAAGGGTCGGATGGCTTAGAAGTACGATACTTGGGTGTAGATCGGGTAAGGACGGCTCGAAGTGCAACGCTAAGAAGAGAGCTTGAAGGTTTGAAGATGAAGAAAGGAGAGCTCGTTGATGATTGTGCTACTAAGTTAAGCGGATTGGTTTATGTAGGTCCACTTGGAGGATCAGGATAAACCTACTCCCTTGTTGTGTAACACACATACGAGTGCGGAATCCAAGTGTATGTGCAAATCAAGCCAAAGAACACAAAATACAAGAAAGATTCAAAGATTAAAGCTCATGTATAAATTCCAGCAGAGTGCATGTTTCGTGAGGGTGGTTTTTCGTGAAATGTATGTTTCGTTGAAGTCACTGTTTCATGAGATGTGATTCTTAGTGAAACCAGAACACAACAAAACAACAAAGTTTTTCATCAAAATGTTGCTAGAATGTTTCCATTTAAAGCAGACACTTGTAAAAATATTCAGCAAACAACAAGTTTTCCTTAACTGTTAACCCATTTTTCTTTCAAAAACTTGAATACCTTGTTTTAAACTCAAGTAAACTTTCAGAAACCTTCAAAGACTTGCTCAAAAACACAACAGAAAGCTTAGCTTTAACAAGGAAGAGAACCAAAGCTCTGATACCACTTGTAGGTCCACTCGGATGATCAAGATAAACCTACTCCCTTATTGTGTAACACACACGAGTGCGGAATCCAAGTGTATGTGCAAACCAAGCCAAAGAACACAAAAGACAAGAAAGATTCAAAGATTAAAACTCATGTATAAATTCGAGCAGAGTTTGGTTACAAGGATAGCACAAGAAAATGCTATCAAACTTTACTGGTGTGCTCTCTATCTGTTCTGTGCTGCAAGTTCTGTATTTATAGCCAAAATGTTTGCAACCTCACGAAAGAGGTACTCGGCCTATAACTTGGCCCACGAAAGATGTTAACCCACGAAGAATATGGGTTCGTCGTGAGTATCTTCCTGCGAACAACCATGACCCACGACAGTGGCGGAACTAAACAAAAATTTTAGGGGTATCCTAATTTTTTTAACCTAAATTCATAAAATGAATACTTTTTTGCCGTGCTTTTTCAGACGGTAACCGTTATGGTTTGACTAATATTTTGTTTTTATATTAACAATCGTGCGTTGACTTCTATTTTTTTTTCTTTTTAACAATCAGTGTAGTATACAACACAAAAACGATGACCGAATACTATTAACATTACTTGAATTGCTATTTAAGGATTTGATCATTTTTTTTATTGAAAAAGTTAGAAAAAGGATAGATCTATACTATACATAGTTTATTTATACATTTCAAAGATAAAACAGTTTACTAAAAAATTAATAATCAATAAAGAAAAAAGTAAAAAGTATAATGAAACAAAAAAAGAAATAATACTACGAAAATCTTAAGAATTTATCCAATTAAATAAATAAGATAAAAAAGAATGTGTAATAATAAAATAAATTTATTTTACTTTATGTCACTATCTGTGTCTGCCTGACTTTCCATCGCTTTTCTATTGGATACTACATAAAGTAAAAGTAATATTTAATATTATAGATAAACTTTTAACTCTTATACAGTACTTCGTCTTCCTCAACCTTCTTTCTTCTAACTTAGTCATCGGACTTAGTTGCCACCGTAAAAAATTCAATTATATTCGCTCTTTTCTTTTTTAACATTTGCTCAGGGATATCCAATACATATAAACAATACATAAAACTTTGAAAAAAAGGAAAAAAATTACACTTCAGAGACAAAGTTGAGCCGTAGCCCATGCTACGGCTAATATAATGGTGGTTCCGCCCCTGACCCACGATAGATGTGGTTTTTTGTGACCCAAGTCAACGAAATATAGTTCTTCGTTGACTGCTATACTTCGTGAGGACCATTATCAGCGAAACATCATGTCCACGAAGAAGGTTCTTCGTGGACTTCCAGATGGGATCAAGGTCTTTCGTTGAAAAGGCTGTAACAAACAGAAACTTGCAGAAGACCAACAGACGGCAAGAAACAATAAACAAACAACAAACAGTCTGCACATGCGCAACTGTTTTACATTAAATACAATCTAAACGTTGTACCGAGTCAAGATAGGAGGATAACTGAAACGAGCCGCATCCACACAAATATGCATCAACAGTTTCAAAGTTGAGGAGTCTTCGGCATGAAGTTGAGGAACAAGAAACAGTGAGAAGGATACTTGATGTAATGCCACATTGGTTTCTTCAAATTGTGGCTTCTATCGAACAATGTTTCGACTTGGATACGATGCTCTTTGATGAAGCGGTTGGAAGACTTAAGGCGTATGAGGAAAGACTCAAAAGCTATGGTGAGAAAGGGGGAGAACAAGGACAACTTTTGATGGTGAATGAACAAAAGCATGGTGAAAGTAGTGGACGTGGAAGAAGCCATGGGAGGAACAATGAAGGAGGATTGGGTCGAGGCGATAAAAGTGGAATTCAGTGTTTTGATTGTGGAGTTTTCGGGCACTTTAGTTATGAGTGCACAAAGTGGAAAAACAAAGACAACAAAGGCAACTTGATACAAGAGGAAGAGCCGACACTTCTTTGATGAAGAAACACGTCAAGATTACTAGGGAGAATTGGTTTTTATTATTTGGTTTAATTAATTAGTATATTTGGTTGTTTTTATTAGTGGTCAAATAAATGGTAGAAAGTCATGGGGTTGACTGAGTTTGAGAGTGAGATTTGGGGTCTGAACCAACAAGATTGCATTAGAATGTTTATAAAAACAGACAGGAAATATGAAAAGCTTGCAATATCTTTAATGCTAATAGACATTTCTATATAAGAAATAGCTAATAGTTGTTAAACTATGAATAAAAATATATAGCAAAGTAGAATTAGGGAAGTACAGATATGTGGTATAGTAATCCAAGCAAAGAAAAAGAATTTTAATCCATTATAAGTTCAAGTATACTTGTCTACTAAGTTTATACTTTTTCACCATCTATATTAATGGATTAGGATCAAATACAAAGGATCCTAATTGTAAGAAGTGTAAGAAGGATTTATAGAGTGACAAGTGTCCAATAACCTAAAAAAACCCACTATAAAAAAACCCCACTACAAAAAAAAAAAAAAAAAAAAAACCTTAAACATCCACCACCACCAAAAACCTAACCCCCCCCCACATACACACATCACCCACCCTAATTTTTTTTTTTTTTTTTTTTTTTTGCCGAGGGGGTGGGGGTTTAGGTTTTTGGGTGGGGGTGGGGGTGGGTGTTTAGTTTTTTTTAGATTTTTTTTTAGGTTTTTGGGGGGTGGGGGGTTAGGTTTTTTTAGGTTTTTGGGGGGTGGGGTGGGGGGGTTAGGTTTTTTTAGGTTTTTGGGGGGTGGGGTGGGGGGTAGGTTTTTTGGGGGTTTTTTGGTGAGGTATAGTTTTTTTTTTGTTTTTTTTTTTTGCCGGGGGGGGGGGGGTTAGGCTTTTGGGTGGTGGTGGGGTGGGGGTGGGTGTTTAGGTTTTTGGTGGTGATGTAGTGGGTTTAGTTTTAGGTTATTGGACACTTGTCACTCTATAAATCCTTCTTACACTTCTTACAATTAGAAGCCTTTGTAGAATAACTTGACCCCTATATTAATAAAACCCCCTTTTTCAACATAAGCCTAGGATGCCATTTTTCTAGCAATGTGGTCTAGTAGCTAGAAGATTAATATGCCTAGTGTGATAAATTCGTTTCAGTTTCTGGGTGAGGAGAAGGATAGGTATTTATATATGATAATTAGATAATGATTTACGATCTTGATGAGAGCTTCGTAAATTTGGAGCTAAGAAGTGTTCAAAATTGAGATAAAATTAATGAGATATCGATAAGTTTATCAAATGAGTGTTTAAACTGAAAAAACAATGAGATGTCCCAAATAGGAAGATGAATAAATCTTGAATTGGTTTGTGAGCAAAAAAGTCAACATACGTGTAAGTGGGGATATCTGAGGCTAGTTGGTCCATCCATAACATGAGGCAATGTCTGAAATTTTAGTACCAAGCCACGAACTACTAACACCATTGGAGGGAGAGATCTGGAGGCACCGTCACCAAGGACACAACCGAACCAAGGGTGTGGGCACCACACACACACACAACCAATTTATTTTTATAATATGTTTGATATAAAAGTGAAGTGTGAAGTGAAGATTTGTGTAGGTTTGTGGTTAAGGAAAAATGAAAGGTGTAAGTCTGGAATGATGTGGCATGCTTAGGTGGAGGTTTGAAAACAAACACATGTCCAAGCGTTGGAGATGCTCTAACTACTATAGTTGTTATACACTAAGACAAAGCAAAGAGATGAAATTTGTTTTATAGAACCATATCAAACATGAGAGCTTGATCGTTTTAGCTCCTCTATTTTATTCATGACAACTATAACTCGTATTGTTTATCAAAGCTCTTTCCTTCCATGTTGTATTTTTTTCTAAATTGATATCAACTGTATCTCCCACAAAAGACAAGTATGTTGGTGCTTTAGCGTCATCAAGCGATTTTGGGTGATATTCAAATTACCAAAGATGTGTGTAGTATGCGCATGTGCAAGACTATTGTAATTTTAGGAAGCAAGGAACCTGTAGGTTCAAGGCGACAACGCTCCCTTGGTAGGGTTCCAAGGGAGTTGTGTCTCTTTGCAAGGAATTTAAGGGCAACTACCATGGCGGGGTTCTATATCGGAAATACATCAAATTTGCAAGTAAGAAAGGGAAATAGCATGGAAATGAAGGTTGGCAGTGTGCTGCTACTTCAACAGCCACGTTGCACTTCGGTAGCTATCTTGTACTTCGGTAGCGACTTTGCACTTCAGTAGCGACCTTGCACTTCGGCATCAAATTTGTTAGTCAAGTGGCATAGGATTTTTCTAGATACATAGTTAGACCCCCCGTAGTGGGGCGTTTTTTTTTTTTAATTAAAAAAAAAACGCTGAAAAACACCCCCCCCCCCCCAATTACATATAGGCGTTGTTTGGCGTTTTTTTTTTTTCTTGAAAAAAAAAATGAATTGGCGTTTTATATAAGTGTTGGAATCTACTACGAAAAAGTCCAAAGTGGGCACTAGTAGGTACCATGACGTCTAGTAGTAGACGTCGAGCTAAACAGTCAAAAATATCATCCTCCGTTGACCCTGAAACACCGACATCGGATGCCCTCAATGTCGATCTAAATGAGGTGGTGGACGTTGACGAGGAACTTGAAGAAGAGTTGACCCGACCGCCCAGTAGAAGAAATGATAAGCGAACCGGGAAAAAAACGGTGGAGTCGTCTTCCGATCTCGAGTTGAAGGAAGATTTCGAGGAGATGAACCGTCGTCTCCAAGACATTCGCGACCTCGGTCACCAACGTTATGAGATTATGAAAGAACGAGTGGCCGAAACCAAAAGGTTTAACGAGATGCAAGAGGTGAGGCAAATGGAAAAGGACATTGAGTTTTTGTCCAAACCGATCGACCACCTCCAAGGCGACGCGTTGATCCTTGCGCAAATGCATCGCCAAAAAATTCGGGAAAAATATGGACTCTAGATCATCTTCTTTTTTTTAACTTTATTTTTTTTCGGTTTTTTTTGTTTTATGTTTTTTAGGGTTTTTTTTTTATTTCAAGTAGTGTAATTTTTATTTTAAATTAATGAAGATTTTTATGTTTTAAATTAAAAAAAATAATTGTGAAATGATTGCATGGGCGTTATTGGGCATTATTCCCACTACGGCACTTTTGCAATAACCCCCAATAATGCCCCATGCTGACTGACTGCCACGTGTCGCAAAACGCCCCATGGTAGGGGCATTATTTGGCTAAACCACTACACATGGTCTTAGGGTACACGGTATGCTTCCCAGTTCTTGAAGAATTTCCTCAGCCAATTTTGGACGGGATGGTATTCCCTTACCCTCCGGTCATTCGGTGCTGCTCCCACCACCCAATAATTCCGTTTTCTTCTTTGTTTCACTCCCGTATCTCTCCAAATCTTGGAGTTCTTCCCAACTCTTGAAGCATTTCACCGGGCCTAGAATGGGAGGGGGTAGTGTTCCTATGTGGCCACGCGCTCTCCGAAGCCATTCCAAAGACCACTAGTTGTACCCTTAACTAGCCACGTGACTCATCCCTACCTAGGAAATGGAGGAGCTCATTCTTTATAGAAATAATGTGAAGAGATGCATCTCTGATCATCCACAATGTGGAGTGTGGTGTAACCGAAAGCGACACCAATCGATCCCTAGTATTCTCCTAAAAACTATATACATTGTCTTCAGGTTTCTCATATTTACTATATATAACTTGCTAAGAAATGATGTATCCAAGTTATATCAAAGGTGAAAGACATTGAGTTAAAACTAATATATTGCTTCAAAATGAGCTAAACAGTAAAAGTTCATTATGTGCACAGCTTCATGAGCTTCTTTAGGCCTTATATGAAGACAAAACTAAGAGCATTCACATCCAATCCCCTAAAATTATACATACATTTCACTAAAAACAACTCCTATATCAATATATTTCCACTAAAAACAAATACTTTTTCTCTCTCCTTTTCAATTAAATAATATTTTTATACCTTTATCATTACATTTTTCTCTCTCCTTCACTCACAACCACTTTCAATATATATTAAAAAATTGTAGTGGGTGAAAAGTGTCCCCCCAAATATACAGATGAACAGTAACATTTTCTCTCTCCTCCACTCACAACCACTTTTTATACTTTTTATATTTTAAAAACACTACACTAAGAATATGATGCCTTGGATGTGAATGCTCTAATAGATAGCAAACTCTTCCAAATACTAGTCCTCAAGTCCAAGTGTCGAGGAGCGGGTCATCTTGTATTTGAAGGCCCAAGATCGTGTAACAAAAGGGTCTCACTAAAATGGCTCTAACTTGGGCTACGGACGTCCGTTTTGGGCGTGAGACCAGGCGAAACGATCATAAGAACGAGCTCCGTCTTGCTGCAAACAGCCTACGGCGGTTTGGGTCATCGTCCGGGCAAAAAAAAAACGCTTATTTCTATTAGTTGTTTATCTTTTTATATTTTTTCGGTGTTTTGGGCATTTTGTTTTTGGGCTTGTGTTTGGCCCATGGCCTTTTTGCGACCCATTTCGAATTTCTGTCATTATTTATATGTTTCTCTTGTAAGTTGAAAGATCAAAGTTTAATTTTGAAATTACTCAATTTCCACTTCAAATTTTATGCCCTTTGAGTTGAATTTTGGGGGTTTGGGAAAGATCAACACGGATATTCGCAGAATCAACATGTTTTGCTCTTCGTTATCGTAACACATGCTACATCATCAACCATAGTACAAAACTATTAAAAAATGATTAGACATGTTTAAATGTATGTCTAGCCAAATACTGAATAATTTACACATACTTTTGGTGAGGCCATATACCATTAAACTTGTCAACAACTGTTAATCATATCGAAAAATTAAATTACAAATCATATTCTATCAATACTTCGAACAATGAAAACGTAATTTTAGCATTTATTTATCTTTTCGTTTTATTTATCTATAATCTATAATACTATATAAAGCATTTTACATGTATAAAAAGGTAAATTCTCATCATTTTTTAAGATGACATATACATTTTTTAAGATGACATATATGAATGGTCAAGTTAAAATGTCTAATTTTTTACCATTTTGTTCCATCTCTACCCTTATAAAAGTTGTTGAGCACTTTAAAAATTTTTAATAGGCTTTCTCCGATTCAATAGAATTTGGGTTCTGTGATTTTAATATATTGTAATTTGGTTTTCCATTAATTTATCCTTTTTTTGCCATTTTTATGTGAAGATAAACAAAGGCAGTTTACTTGTTCATCATGGGGCGTTGTTTTTTTTTAAAAGATAAAACAATACGCTCTTTTTTCAATCAAATATATGGTGTATTTGAATTATGTGTTTCATCATAGGTATATAATATAGCATTTTTTTGTGTATTTGTCCAACTACTAGTCACGCATTTTTTGTATAACCATCTTATATGTTTTTTTCTTTGTTTTGTTGAGTATGCAGATCCCCCCTCGAATCTCGAATCGGTTCGGCCGTACCAGAATCGGGTACAGAATCGAACCATTCGGGTTGGGTTCGCGAACCAGATCGGAAAAAAGGCCGTACCCGATTATCACAATACTCGTTCCGAATCACTGAAAAACGTGTTTCCGATTGAAAAATTCGCCGTTTCGGAACGATTCGATTGGCGTACCAGTCAATAGATGCACGAATTGCAACCGTGTTTAGACACTTTTCCCGCCTTTTAATGGAGCCTAATTGCCGACCTGCTTTTGTTTTATGAATTTTCTGTTAGGAACTTATGAATTATGATTATGGTTATGAAATGCTTTTGAAGTTTGGATATGATTATCAAATTTGTTTTTCAGATTGGATTTTTTTATAAACTGTATTGTAATAATTGTTCTATATACGATACGACGTACCAAACTATATGGTACACCGTACGGCGTACCGAATTGGCGTTCCGAATGAACCTACCCCCTGGTACCGAATTTTAAAATTTCACGAACTACGTACCCGTTTTCGTTCCACGAACCGCGATCCATGTGACTATGGTTGAGTGTTCTCTGCCACCAAATTACTTAGCTTACGACCAATTTAATTTTGCTACATTGTTTTTAAAATGCAAAAGTATGGCCGCTAAACTTATCTCTTTGTTACTTCTTTTCTTAATTACTATAGTGGAAATCAAGCAAATTGTAGAAGTTGGATGTGATGTCGGAAAGCACCAAAAAGCGTTCGAGCTCGCCGCAAGATTTGGCTCGTCGAAGTGCTTTGATGACGAGAGTCGTTCTAAAAGAACTGGTAAATTTTTATCCTCTATGTTGAATTTTTCAGTCAAGGTTAAATGTCACAGTTGTAAGGAGTTTATGATTTTTTTTCTCTGGATTTTAGAAACTATTTGGACTGCAAGTGCACATATCATAACTGCAGTTATCCGGCCCAGCGTGTGCCACCGTGCAGCTGGTTGGATCGCCAGACCGACCGTTCTGTTTCTGTTTGTGCCTTTTGTTCTCATTTTTAGACGAAACCATACTTATGTGAAAGCTCTTCAAAACAATCTTTGTACTTTCCTGTTCAAATAATTGGTAGCCGACTCATTTGGCTTATTTACAAACCAAGCAGAACTAGGGTGGGCTCGGTGCATGGTATGTTTACAACCCAAGCCGAGTTGGTTTATTTTTCTTTTTAAATTTTATGTTCTTTTAAACATACTAATATATAAAATCAAAAAATACTGTTTTTAACAAATATATGATGTAAAATTGTAGGTCAAATTTTGTCAACCCCACCGCAACGTGCGGGGTTCTCCACTATCTTAATAATGCATAAAACCTCGTTGATCATTTTATCTAAAAAAATTTGGTCAACCTGATTGGACCCATTACCCAACTCAGCCATTTTGCGACCTCTAATCCTGGGGTTATGTTTGTAATTTGGCTCATTTTGGGTTGCATTAATAATTGCTTTTGTCTTATATTTTGCTGATGATGCAGAGAGGATAATTGATTTTGTTAAAGGTATTCCTTGTAAATTTAACCTTAGCACATTCAACCCACATAGTGGGTCCCGCTTCCAACCCTCAACAAACGAGAAAGATTTGAGTTTAGAAACACGCTGACTGAAAGCAGTTGTCCTATGTTCGGGAGACTGAGTGGAGTTGATGATCAAATGGCTGCCTATGGTCAACTCGGTAACCTGGGCGATGAACAAGCACCTTACCTCAAAGTCCCGCCAACTTTTGTCAAACTTTGCTATATCCCTTGGTAACCGTATTAACTTGTACATCATGTTTTAAATGTGGTGTATTTGTTTGACTGAAAAATCTGTTCTTCTTTGAAAGTTTTACTTTTTAGAAATATACAAATACGGCAATCTACCTTACGGGTATAGCAGATAGTAAATATTGCGGGTAAGTTTGTGATATGTTCACGTCCCGTAATATCGACAAAGCCGCAACGCGAGGGTCTCCCACAATATCAATAGTATGTCGGTTGTTTTATTTACTTTATGAACCTGAAAGTTTCATAATAATTTCTTTCTGAGAATTTTGTTATAATGTTCTTCATCAATATCTCTCGAAAACATGTTATTTTGTTAAACTTGCGAAGTTCGCGAGTATTCGCACTAGTACTAAGATAAAAAGCAATAATCCCATTTCTAAGCTCATAAAAATATATATATATATTTGCAAATCATAAAAGTTTTAATTTGTTCAAATCAAATTATTATTATTATTATTATTATTATTATTATTATTATTATTATTATTATTATTCATGAGATTTGCGTATTTTGTATTGGATGAATAATTATTAAGATAGGCAGGGTGGAGGCAATGTATAAGGAGGGTAGCCCGGATTACTCCAACTCCGTGTTTGTAGTGTAAAAATACCTCTGTGTACGTAGTAATACGTTTTTATCTTTTTATACAAATGATACCTCTAATCCAAAAAAAATTTAAGAACCCCTAAATTTTTGGGCTACCTTTACCAATGAAGTTAGGGTTTACCTTGACAGGATAATGGCAGAGAAGAGGTAGTTCACTTAAATCACCGGTCTGCTGATAGAGAATAATGTTTTTAGGGCAAACATCAACACTGCATGCCATTACAATAACCTAATTATCTCTTCAAACCATACATGCATACATAACACATATCATCATCACATGTATACTTACTCTACATGCGATGGCGAAATCATACCAACCCAGTCACTCTTAGACGGAAGGAACACCCCGCTAACCGTGACTGTGACCATCTGGTCATCTTCAAGTGCAGATTTTGGGCTTACATCTATTTTAATATACGGGTTCGGGTTTAAGCAAGCTCCCAGTTTTCGCCTGTTTAGCAGTCGAAAATGGGATATCGCAGTATAGTTCTGAAGCCCGTCCAAGGTGTCCAACAAATTATTTGTGGACAATACTGGAGAAACCGAAGAAGATGATGATGATCCATGATGCAAAAAAGAAAGCAAACAAGATAAGAAAAATGTAATCCACATTGAAGATTGTGGTGGGAATTTTATATATGGGTTCATAAATGTATGGCAGCTGCAAGTAATTATATAGCGGCAAAACGTGAACCAGATGGCGTCTACAAGTCCAATTCTTTCTTATGGTGCTTCACGAAAAAGCCAACTTTAAATTAATATGCAACTAATTAGATAATAAAAAGAGAATATGTCAGAATGCTCAAACACAAAAGTCCATATCATTCACTATAGAGTTCACAATATATACATATACATTTGAGTTGAAACCGACATACTAATGAGTAGTCAAAGGGATATCAATGGGGAATAATGAGGGAGTAAACGGCTGCGATTATGTGTCACTATGCAGTTCTTGATAACAGAGAACTGATTTTAAATAATTTTCTTTTTTTTCTTTAGATATTTATCGATAAAAATTTACATACACCTAAGAATGGAGGGTATGGAGAGCCTCATCCCTAAGGGGATGGGCCGTCACGTCACCGCCACGTAAGCGTTGCCTAAAGGGGATGTAGAGGGTGGGGGATGAACATGGGCGGACCCACATTGATGCCACTGGGGTCCCCGGACCCCAATCTTTAAAAAAAATAGTAGATTCGGTATATTAAATTGTGTATGGACCCCATAAATACAATTAGGTGGACACCATAGAAATAAAAAGAAAGCTGGTGTAATGGTAAATCTCCCTCTTTTCCATCAAGAGGTCATGGGTTCAATCCTTGATAAGCCCATTTTTCTTATTTTTTTTAAAAATCTAGTTCAAACCTCACTTTAACTCGACCCGAACGAGGACCGACCCGAAAATGGACCCCATTGAAATAAAATCCTAGGTCCGCCACTGGGGATGAACCCCTATATATATATATATATATATATATATATATATATATATATATAGAATTGCGCTAAAATAAGAACCACCTCGAGTTGTAAGAACCGTGAGAACTTTTTGATCCGGGCCGAGGTGGACCAAATTTTTTTTTCATAAGCGTAGATGCGTGTATTATAAACACATTTGTAAAAAAAAATCAAAAAAAAATGTCGTGTGTGTAGTTTTGAGCACCACAAGTTTGTGTTTACGGTACCCGTAAATTTTCCGGTTAGATTTACGGTACCAGTAAACACAAACTTGTGGTGCTCAAAACTATACACACGACATTTTTTTTTGAATTTTTTTTACAAATGTGTTTATAATACACGCAACTACGTTTATGAAAAAAAAATTGGTCCACCTCGCCCCGCACGGTGTAGTTCTCACGGTTCTTACAACTCGAGATGGTTCTCATTTTAGCGGTCCCCTATATATATATATATATATATATATATATATATATATATATATATATATATATATATATATATATATATATATATATATGTATATGTATATGTATATATGTATATATATGTATATGTATATATGTGTATATATGTATGTATGTATGTATGTATATATATGTATGTATGTATGTATATATATGTATGTATAGGTTTATGTGAGAGGAGGTGGCCCGTCGTCAACGGCCTTGGGGAGACGGAGAAGCCGGGACAAGGAGAAGGGGGGCGGTGTGGGGTGCGGCGCCGGCCTCGCCGGGCCAAGGCCGGCCCCCATACCCTACAGTCTAAACAGATGCCCTGTATACACTTTCTTGTTTAAAAGTTCTATTTTGTTGCCAAATCTTGAAAACTAGTTTAAACAAGATTGGAATATTATATTATATTATACTTGTTTAGAAATTAGAACAGGATACGTTATAAAAGAAAAGTAAATTTAATTATCTAAATATTCGAGGTAAATGTCAAAACTAGAAACCCCAAATAATTGAAATTCCCTTTTTTTAACGACAAATTTGGATCACTTACGGACCACTGAAGTATTATCGTGCGACCAGGGAAACCACCCGATCATATCCATCTACACTAGACAATAAAGCATATACATCAATTCATGAAAAAACACAATAAATACGAGAAAAACTCCTTAGTGTGAATCGAACACAGTACCTAATGGTTATTAACAATTATCTCACCCTAAGATGTCACTAGACTATAATGTCATGGGGAAATAATTGACATTCTTGGCCCTGTAATTAACTAGACTTAATTAAAAATTTATGGCCGTCTGAACTTGCAGTAGTATACAAAGTGTATACGACGTGTATTTACGTATTTTAATGGTTTGCAAGTGTTTTTTCTTCATGTTTGTCTTGTTGAGATAATTTCAATAGTTGATTGTAATTCAAATAATTCGATAAGAATTTTATCTTTTGTGGTCTTTTTCAAGAAGAAGAGAATGATTTATAACGAATGGGCCTAATAGTTGGAAAATTGAATATGCTTTTGCCGAATTTCACATAGTGTTGTTTATTACGCTTGTTCATGTGGTTAATTATATATTGCACATGCTTTTAATTTCCATCAATAGTGATCTAGTGGTGGCCACCGGTATTTAATTTCCATTTATGATGGGCCCGGGTAAGTTTTCCCCTCAAGGTCTCAAGTTTGAGTCTTGGTGATAGGGGTTTCTCATTGAGGGGTTTAAATTGGGGATCTATTGTGCAAGGGGGCTCTCTAGCGCGGACCCGGTTAAGACAACGTATGCTAGACCTCCCGACATTCACGAATAATTCACACCTTTCAAAAAAAAATATATTGCACATGCTTTTGATCTTCCTTTATTTAGCGTCTACGACTTTCTTCTGTTTGTATAGTATTATTTATTTTTTATACATGTTGATATGTAAAATGAGACATATTATGTATAGTTTATTATTTAGATAAGACTATATGTAATGGGCATGACGAGATTTGATAACGTGTTACATTTTCAATTTTCACGCCTAATTATCATGCATTACTTGTATTTTAGATCTCACAATTTAAACGTCTTACTAATTAATTAGTAAATTAATTAAATTAAATCGAGTTTTGTATTAAAATCCATAGATTTTGATTTTGTCATTTTAAACCTCAGTATTTTAAAACCTGATTAAACAGTTATAGATTTAAAGGTTTAATCAAATTATATAATTACTAGTGCTAATACCCGTGAATTTCACGGGGCGGACAAAACAATATGTTTTCAAATAGATAAGAAGCAACTAAATAAAACACAAAATAAATATGGAAACAATAAACTTCAAGCAAATTGATTATCAATCCAAAGTTACATATGATAAGAAAACATTGACAGTGTGAGAAAAAATCCAAGAAAAACTACAAATTTGAGAATATCTCTTTGTAAACAACATTGGTTGTTTTATTTGTAATTTTCCCTTCACTGTCTAAGATTAGAATTTTTAAGCCGTCCATGCTTTTAACTCTTGAGAGTGCCACGTAGAGTTGACCGTGAGTGAAAACAGGTTGCCTTAGAAATAAACCAACCTTTGATAATGATTGACCCTGGCTCTTGTTTACTGTCATTGCGAAACAAACACAAAGTGGGAACTGTCTTCTTTGTAGCTTGAAAGGAATTCGTTTATCTGATGGTGACAAATTGATTCTTGGAATAAAAGTCCGTGTTCCAATGTTACTTCCTGAAATGATCTTTGCTTCAATAACACGATCACCGAGTGTAATGACTTGTAATCTAGTCCCGTTGCATAAGCCATTTTTCTGATCAATGTTACGTAAAAGCATTACCGGAACACCAACTTTTAAAACTAACTTGTGATTCGGCATCCCTGAAAGTTTAAGACCATTTAGAACATCCGGAGGGTATACATTGTGTTGCATATTCTCATTTACATTCTCGGATTGGCATATTGAATCAGAACTAAGATACTCCTTTTGCTCACCAGGAAACATTGATAATAAAATATCATTGATTTCGTGCACAATCTCATTTTTTGGAGCAAGAATTGCTCTTTCTTGGAAGAAATTTGGATCTTTGAGATTTTCAAGGATTGAAGGATACACAAAGTTTATTAAACTATCAATCGGATTGATAGAATCAATAATCAATATATCTTTAGGTATATCGATTACAGCATCACCATCATTTGCTCCACCAACCTTTCCCTCTCCCAAATCCAAAAGCCATTTGGCAAAATCTTTGGTCTTTTTAATAACCGATTTGTCACTTCCGACGGTTAACCTCATATTTTTTGTTAGCTTAAGAAGTTTGCATTTGTTCCAAATGTACGATGAACTTAATGAAGCATTAACAATGTCTTGTCTAGAACCATTAGGAACAACCGGAAGAATCTGTCGAAAGTCACCGCCAAACACAATTACCTTTCCTCCAAACGGTAAATCTATGTTATTTGAAGAATCATCACTGAGTATGTCTTTTAAACTTCTATCTAATGCTTCAAATGCATGTTTGTGAATCATCGGAGCTTCATCCCAAATAATAAGTTGCGTTTTTTGTAATAGATGTGCAATATCGGTCCCATGCTTGATTCGGCAAAGAGAATCCTCATTTAGATTCAAAGGAATGGCAAATCTAGAATGCGCTGTTCTACCTCCTGATAGTAACAAAGATGCAATACCACTTGAAGCAACATTTAATACAATTTCACCTTTACTTCGAATGGCTGCAGATAATGTCTTCCATAGAAAAGTCTTACCAGTACCACCGTATCCATAAAGAAAAAAAACACCTCCTTTGTTTCGCCTAACAGCTTCCATGATATCATCAAAAACGTGTCGTTGTTCATCTGTTAAAGCTATTAACATAGTATTTAACTCATTTTCCAGTGTACTCTGGTCGTACGATAACTCTTCATTAATCAAACGATTGTTTGCTGAAGAAATAGACTCGTCATCAGGATAAGGCATAGTTGTATAGTTTCTCAGCGATGAGTTATTACGAAGTAAGAATTTCTCGATTTCTAACAAAGCCAAATTCTTGATTTGATATTCTGAATACGGTAATTCTGTAAAATGTAAACAATATATATATATATATATATATATATATAAAAGTTATAACAATGTGTAAAGATACAATAATAAAATTAAATGAATCAACAGCACTCATTAAAATTAGTGATAAATAATTTTAAAGAAATTAACCAAATTATTAAATAATGATAAAATGAAAAAAGAAAGCGTACCATCAACATCTAAAGCGTTTTGTCGTCTGTAGATAATGTCATCTGACAAATATTTCCATGTATTTTCCCATACAAAATCCGGTCTAGACAAACTACCAGACATTAGCATTGTTCCAAATAATGTTCGTAGATAATAAGCATTTCCATAAATATTTGCTTCCTTAATAGCTTCAATATACTCGTTATCATCGTCCAAAAGGCCAAGAGCATAACATGCATCTCTAAATGTAGGATATACATGTCCGTTAACTGTTCGAATATCTTCAAATGATTTGGGTCCTTTTACTTTGTTTAACAAAATTCTTAAAAAATATCCTTCACCGGCAGAAGGGAACACAGAATGAATCATACCGATTGAACCAACTCTTTGCCTTGGTTCCCAAGTCCGAGTATTCAATTTATAAACAAATTTTGTAGGAAACTCAACGTACGTGAGTTCTCGTGCTGCTGGCAATTTTTCGTTACACTTCATCCAAGATAAGAAAATTGAAGAAGCAACAGATGGTTTGTTGAGAACATTATCAATGTCATCGTCTGCACCGTAAATTACATTTTGTTGACCAGGTAGATGGAAAGGAAGTCGCATAACTGAAGGATGCCTATAGTGAACATCATATGAAAAAATTCGCCATGACGATTCACATGCAGAAATGTATCTACAATCATAATACTGGTTTATCTCATCTATTGCTGGTTCCTGATCATCTTGATTGTCACTTTCCACGACTCTAAGAGTTGTTTTATCTGGACCTTTGTTAATGTACTTAAACAAATATTTGATAGAACCAACTTGATTGCACCACTCAACGTTAATGTGTGCCTGGTATCTTTTTAAGAGCAGTTTATTATATGGAACGACATACCTGTTATCTAATTTGACACCAGATTTTTCAACAAATGAACCCGAATCTCTTCTACGGTATAATGGAAAGCCTTTTTTATCCAAGCAGGTATCATTAATGAACTTCTTTGGAAACTTTTTCGAACATTTTCGGTCGATCATGCATGGGCAATTCATATTGTGAACACCACAAGGACCATGAATCATGAATTCTCCCACAAGTCTATACAATTCGGGATCTTCACTTTTGTCAGGATTTTCAGCAGAAATGATTGGATCTAGATAATCAACAGACGCTATCTTGCTATCCGAATGCATAAATATACAAATGTGCGCATGAGGAAGTCCACGTTTTTGAAATTCAACGGTGTAAACCACTACATAGTATGAGAAACTAAATATTATTATTTATAAATAAAAAATATTGTATAATAAAAAATTAAAATGTTCAAAAACAAAAATAAAAAGTATTCAAATAACAGCGCATAACAGTTATAAGTTGCGAATAGTAACAATATGTATTTGAAAGGAAACATACCTGCATTAACTTTTCCAAGTAACTCATTGTCCTTCAAGTCTTTGATTATGGAATCAAGCTTCATTTTAAAAATTCTGCATAATATGTCTGGCCTGTCTTCAGGTTTAATGATAGTGTCTTTCAAAAATCTTTTGACTTCCGGCCACTTTGGATTACATGTAATAGTAATGAAGAAATCTGGATAGCCGAACCATTTGCATAGAGCCATTGCATCTAAATAATTTTGCATCATATAGCGAGAACCGCCAGTGAAAGAAGAAGGAAGTATGACACGAGTGCCCATTTTCGACATATCTTTGTTTCCCTCATTATTTGCGTTTCGTATGTTCTCAAAAGAATCTGATCTCAAATGAGTTTGTTGTCTGCGTATGTAAAACAACCTTTCACTCTCAATCATAGTGTATGCATCTACCACAAATTGTTGGAAAAGTCGTTTTGCATTATGAAGGAGTGAGAAAGTATTCACCCGGTCCTGGATTCGATAAGCAAAAAATTCTCTCATTGTACACATAGGCCGTTTGCTATCACTTGAGGGTGTAACACCTCTGTGCGGAATGTCAACTCTATACATATCATCCCCATAAGGAAATAACAGAGGATATTGGAGAGCAAGATAAGAAGGATGTAATTCACTAATTCGCTCTATACGCCCTGTTTTAGTTTTGACAACAATATCTCGATTTTCAACAGCCTGAGTTATGTCTCCAACAACCAATGCAGCAACTTCAGATGCTTCCGGTAGGTTGTATGTTCTTCCGTCTTTCGATCTCTTACCAATAAGACGGAGCTTTAGATCAATATGAGGATTATGTTTAAAACAATCTCTAGCCATCCGATAACTTTTAACCAACGCATTATGAGAATCTAACATACGTTTTAGTTCTTCTATAATTTCCACATCAATAGCTTGTTCATTTGATGAAGACGAATTCCTTGAATTACTGTTATTTTATAACAATTTGAAAATTGGCAATTATATTAGTGACTTTATATTTAGAATGTAATTAATAACATAAATATGAATTGACATAGAAAAGGTAAACACATACCCAAAAGCACTTTGCCTGTTGGAAACTTCATTATCTGTGTCATATATATACAACTGGCTGAATTTTGGCTCTTCACCTTCCTGGGGTAAAAGACTTCCTATTGTATGATAATTTTGTCCACTTAATCTGAAGACGAATGGAGCGTTTCCACGATTGACAGTTCTGTCAATTCTCCCTCCCATTGAAGTGAATGAGAACATCGAATTATAGCGACGGATATTTTTTAAGAAAAACTTGCTTTTGGAATCTCCACCGAAGTATAGATCTTTATAATTTTGAGGAGGTTCTTTTAGTTCTGGTAACACAACTTTACCATAACCACAACAAAGCGAAAAGTCTGATTTGTTTGCCTTTTTTGGTCCCCTATTTGCCTCAGATTTCCATAATTTAGCATGACATAATTGACATACTATAATCTGGTCACCATGATCCAAGTAATCTGTTGTTTTTTATTTTGCATAAACGAAAGACATTATATAATTAGTTTCTAAAAATGAATAAATGAAAAAAAAATTAGACCCACAAAAAAGTTTACGTGATACCTTTTGATATGCCTATTAATGTGTCTTGGTTGATTTCAGGAACTTTGTTATCCTCATTTGCTGTCAAGTCAACCATAGGTATAGGCCTTACGGTCCCACGATTACTTATGAATTTACGCTTTCCAGATGATAACCTTGTCAAAGTTGAATTTTGATTTAATGTCAATGTACTTTTTGGTGTAATAGGAGTTGAAGATAAAGGTCTTCTCATGAAACTTGAAGTTGATGATGTTTTATCTTTACTATTACAACTAAACACACCTATAAGAAAAAAAAAATGAATTAAATAAAGTATAGATAAAAATCATGGTTGATATAATAATTGAATAAGTGACAAAATTACCTGAATTAACGTAATTAAACGGCATTGAAACATTTATGTTTGTTAGACCAATACTGGATGATGGATGGTGGCCTGTAACTGATTTATTTGAATTAAAATTCTCTTTGTGAGGCATTGATACATTGACATTATTGGCTGGCGACACAGAATATTGACCATTAACTGAGGTTCGCATATTATTGAATTTTTTGTTATTCAAATACAGTCTTCTTGCTTTTCTTCTTTCGGCAGCCTCCTCATGTTGAATGTTGCGATTATAAACTGTACAAAAGTAATGATGATCATTAATGTCATTTAATTTAAATTATATTTTCTTAAATGTTCAAATTCAAACATATAAGTGTATAAATTTTTACATGTTAAAAAATAATTAATAAGATAACTGTTTGTAAATAAAAAAATTACTTATTTATAGATAATACATGTATTAAAATATTTGAAACAAATATAAAAAAAAATCATAGACAAAGTAACTGAAATACAAAGCAACTGAAATACAAATAATAATATTATCGTACTTATAAGTAAAAAATAATTTAAAAAGGATGTTAGGTGTAGTTAATAAATAATTATTTAAAAAGGTGAATATAATTATTATTAGATGTAAAATTAACAATTATTAGTTATACCATATTTAATAAAGACAAATTACAACATGATTTATATAGTTAAATATTTAAACACTGACATAATAGAAAACCATTGATTAAAAGAAAAGTTAATCCTAAAATCTGAAATCTGAAAATTTGAAACAAAAGTTAATCCAAACTGTCAACATCAATACCTAAAATCTGAAAATTTGAAAACAAAAGCCATTCATTAAAAACAAACTTAGAATCCAAATAGTCAACAACATTAACAACTAAAATCCGAGAACTTTGAAAACACAAATACGATGATAACTTAAAAAACAACCAAATTTAAAACTTCAAACTTGGGAAACATAATTATTTTTCGATCTTTGGAACCAAAAGAGTTGGCTCAGAAACTCCTTTCAGACCTTCAGTAGGATCTTGACGGGGTTTAGTTGCTGATCGACCGGGGGATTCGTCAAGGTCGTACACCTCAACCAAGTTACGCTTCAATTCGCCATAGATGTTTGTCTTTTTTGTGCTTTCATTTTGCAGTAAAGTCCTTCCGGTGCTTATGTCCGAAACTGATAAAGGCGTTTCATTCTCACCGGTACCGGATATTGAATCCTGAAAACATAATATTCAAAAGTAATACAAAATAAATAGCAGCCACAAATAACAAAAAATGATACATTTCTACAGTTTTATCAACTTCAAAGAAGTAAATAATGTGATGACCCAGGATCTTCCTTATGGATAAGATCTATTAGATGTGATACCTTGATATTAACCATGTCTTGGGACTGAGAATCAGTGCAATGAACATCAAATGACTCTAAGCTGGAAGGCTGCATTGTAAAAAAAGGGATGTGTTAAACATTGATGCAAACTTGATAACAAAATATCTTTAAAAGTAATTACCTGCTCAACTTTGTATTTCTTTTCAAGATCTGATATTATGGCTGGATCATCAGTTAGTTTGATCACTGTAAAAAACTTGTAATTGTTTTTCAAATTGAAGTTGGCTATATCGATCTTGAAGGCAAACTTTTTGTCAACCAAATCTTTGAACTCATTTGGAAAGATGTTAGTTTCCCCCTGTAAAAAAAATGAAATTATAAACTATGTATAAATATGAAAATATTCAAAAATAACTATCACAATATTTAGAAATTTCACAATGAGAAAACCATACATCTAAAATTTTATCAACCAACTCCTTAGCAGACTTCTTTAAAATTTTCTGGGCATCACGGTCAAACAAAGTCAAAGACAAAACTCCAGTTTTATCTTGTACCCTTAAAGGGATTTTGAACCTATAAAATTTAAAAAAAAAATATAAAGATAGAAATTGAAAATGTTACAATCTAAAGATGACTAATAAGCATAGCAATAAATAAAATAAAACCTTGGGATAGCAAAAACAACATGTTCATTGCAACTCTGATTGGTGCATTCAAGTATTTGTTTTTCCTCAAACTGATCAGACCCATCAGGTATTTCACTTGCAATGTGCTTTGTTATAACCTTCTTGTTGCACTTCTTGCAAGCATTATAGAACCACTCAATACCCTGGGTAATGCACTTGATTGTACCAACAACAATAACAGTCGTGACCTATATGAGGCGTGAAAGCAGTTATTATTCTTTCATAGTTAACAATCTACATAAAAAGTAAAATAAAAAGAAAGTACCTGATCAATTTCATTGACTTCTGCCATAGTATGATAAACCGTTTTCGTCAAGAAATCATCGCGCCAATTGGGAAGCATTAGCGAAGATGTTACACGATGGCTTGAAGCAGTTTCATCACCCTCTTTGGCAAGCAAGCTGTTGATAAAACTATATAGAATTATATTGTAAAAACAAATAAGTGTAAAACGTGGAATATGCATTGAAAATAATTGTCTAAAATAGAGAGTATCAAACTTTTTCTTGAAAACCGTAATCTCGTCGATGTCATCATCAATGTAAAGACTGCTAGCGCTGTAAAACGTTGAGACATAAGCACGACCTGAATAAAACATATATTAAAATTAAGAGTTAATAAATATTAAAGCTAAATATAAGTAGCAGCAAACGTTACACCATTTTTAAAAATGAATAAAAAGGGAGACTAAAAAACCTCTCAGAAACTTATATCTTCCAAACTGCAAGATAATAACAGCAAGAACACCATCCTCCTTCTTAGAAAGGTAATTCCACATTTTTTCAGCATAGGAATCAAATAAGGTAACAAAAATGTTACGGGCCCTAGAAAAATTAGATAACTTAAACAGTGCATAACATAACAATATATAATAAAAAAGAATATGGAATTTAAAAAGTGACTCACTCTAAATCATGTAACTGAAGGTTCATCTTTTTAGATAGTTTGCCATTTTTCCGTTTGAATTCTTCAATCTCAAAAAAGGTATGAACATAGCCAATGAGATCTAAACCAAATATTAAAGTAAATTTGCAGTTAGTAGAATTTGATAAACACAACTTGATATGATACAAAAATAAAGCGGAAATAAAAGATCATGTATCATTATGTGTACTAACCAACAGTTGAATCGTCAGGAATGAGGTTGCCACGAAGCTGATCAAAGGCAGTGAATGAGAACCCATGTATAGGTCCCAAGAAATCATTGCACTTTTTAACTGTAGAGTCGAAATTCAGAAAAAGTTTGTGTGGATGATCCACACACTTGTATGATGACGTATTGTCACCTAAGGAGGGTTTCTTGATCAGTAGACAAACACTCTCTTCCAGCAGCTTTTCAAACTTAACGAAGTACTTGTTCATTACAGTTGCTTGGATCTTATTGCCCTGAAACAAATAATAAAGAATAATATACCAAAGATATCAATACAGTAAATACAGTAAATCTCGCCTAAAAATTAAAAAACTTTAAGATATCAATACAGTAAACAAAATGTAACGATGTTAAGGTTAACGAAAATTAAAAAAAACCTAAAAACTTGAACAAATAAAAACATTAAAACCCTAAAAATGTATATTAATTAATATATATTGGTCCGAATATATGTAAAATACCTCCTCATCCATAAGGATCATTTCGATTGCATATGTTTCCCCAGGGACCTTAAACGAAGGTTGCCTCCATAGTTTGATAATGCGAACTTTGAGTGTGTAGTTGTCGTGTGAAACATCAAGGTGGTTCAGAAAGGTGATATCCATAGGTTCCATAATCAAACCTGTAATAAAGTAGAAAATCATGGTGAATCGAATGAAAAATTAAGTCTAATGAATGTCAACATAACATAAAACAAACACGAAGTATGAATGAAAGTGTTATATACAATGATAGTGAACAAATAACATAAGAATTTATACAAAGAACTTACCAGTAGCAATCTGGCTTAAAGAGGAGAAAAGGTTGTAGTAGCGGATTAGATAAGAGGTGGTGTTTGATGGTTTTTATAGTTGTCTTTTAAAAACTGAATGATTTCAAATTCCAGAAATATAGGAAGTTATTTTGTTAACCCGCGTTAATAGAAACTGTTTTTAGAAAACTAATCCTGATTTGTGCATGCTGAGATCAAATCTCAGCCGTCTAAAATTAAAAAAACACTCTAAAAAGAGAAGTTACCTTAGAACGTGGTCAATCCGACATTAAAAACATGATTGGCCAGGTTATTACCAAAAATTTCGGGATGTAATTTTGGTAACCGTCAAAATGTAGTAAATTATGACAAAATACAAAAACAGAATGATAAATATGGCATTTTCTAGTTTTCTAGGAATATAAGATTCCACGTTACCAAATATATTTGGAACATAATTTTGGTAACCCACGAAATTTTATGATTTATCAAAATAACAATTCAAATTTCAAAAATTACTATAGGGAAAATAACAAATATTATTATAATAAGTCTATAGAAAAAATAACAAATAAATATGACCTGTGATTACCCAAAAATTGGTTCATTAAATTAAACATTAAAGATTAAAGATCTCCAATATATTATTGTATTTATTTTGTGATAAGAGTAACGCGCTTTTTAAAACCTAGCCTAAGGAAACGCTCAATTGTGTATGCTCATACATGATTAAAACCAATAGTAACAAATTCTCGTTTGTATGCATGCCAAATTAGGGATGAGGTCGGTACGAAGCGGTACCAAAAATCCCAAAAAACAGGTACTGGTACCAAAAATGCCTTGTACGGTTCAGTACTGGTACGGACCGTTATTTGAAGTTAAATTCGGTAAATATCGATAATGAACCGGTACCGAAAACGCTAAATGTCGGTACCAAATCAGTAGCGAAAATCATCTCGGTTCGTGAAATTCGGTACCGGTTCCGAATCGGTACTCAGGACCATTTGCTCATCCCTATGCCAAATGGCGTACAGTAAAATCCAATAATCAAAATCTCTTAAAACTTTACATAATCAATTTGCCAAAAACCAATTGAAACTAAAAACCAAAATTGGTCTCTTTCTTTGCAATATACTTTATGTCTGCTGATTGTATAAAAATCTAAGCTATAATTTAAAAAAGCTAAAAAGTAAGTGTGTTACTAAAAGTCAAGTTAGAGTGTATCAACTTAAATAAATACCTCTTACTAACTCTTTTGTTGGCAAAAGCTAGGGATTGAAGGTGACCTGTCATGTGCTCATTCTTGTTGGTTTCCCTATTAGGTAATTAGGTAAAAGAAAATATTAAGGGCACCATCCTTTGGACCACCTAGTTTTGCATCTACTCGAATCATCACTTGGCTGCAGTTCTGCAAAATTAAGATTTGCATCGGTACACAATATCACAAATGAGAACCTAGTGAGCTAAACAATTACTACATGGATAGTAACAAATATCATCAATATAGAAAAATAAAAAATAAATATGAACTAACGCCTTTTTAAAAAACCCAAATAGCACTCTTTGTTGTGCTGATTGTTTAACAACCACTTTATATAAAAATATTGTTTAACATCCACTTTAAATAAAAATAACAACTCATTCATATAATCATTCCTAAATCAACCAATAACACCTTTGATGGACCAAACTGTTCTTACAGGACTCGAATTACTTATTGGTTTTCTGAACTAACATTAAACAACAAATCCAGACATTAGCACAAAGAAATCAAACGTTGCAATTAACATCTAAAATCATAAAATAGCACAGTTTCACAACAAATCATAAACAAACATGCATACAATTGTTATAAACCCTAATTTCACCTTAACAGAAACAACACAAAACCCTATTTAATCCAAAAGTTCATAAACCTCGTTTAGAAAACCTAAAAAAAACGAAATAAACGAAAAGCTAAAGTGAAAACTCACCGAAGTGTGGAAACTGATGTAGCATTCCTGTTTGTAAATGCGATTTGTAGGTTCTGGAATACGAACTTTTGACAGATTCGATCGGAGAAGTTCCAGTTCCATTAGATTTACCAAACATAGTAATAATTTCGAAGAGGGTTTTGCAGTGGTGAAAGAGCGGAGATCTGGATGAAGAGTAGCGGGGATTGGGGCGGAGGAGGATGGCGATGTTTGACACAGAGAAGAGAGGGTGAATGCGGCTGGAACAAAATTAGGGTTGACTTAACTACGGGTCTAGAGAACGGGTATGAAGTATTCATGTATTTTCTTTCCGGGTTAAAAAGGGATCCGAGTGAGTCAATCGGTTATGTGGGTAATAGGCGGGAAACAAAGGGTTGGGGTTGATTGTGAGAGTGACAGGTGTCCAATTTTATATTCCTTTATTAGAGAGGATAGATTATATTAAATATAATATTTTTATGATGTTTAACCGATGGAAACATTTGGTTAGAAAAATTAATAAACTATCTACACAAAACTTACGGATCATTCCAATTTTTTTTTAATTAGTTTCATTTTGAGTAAATTGTTATTTTAGTCTCTCATGTTTGGTTTCAAATTGCCAGTTTAGTTCAAATGTTTTTTTCATCTCGGGGTCCAAGTTCCTGATATTTCCCAATTTTTATCATTTTGATCACATTTTTAACTCAGTCCAAGTTCCTGATATTTCCCATGGAAGGAAGATCTACATTGAGACCAGCGGATCTGCTCGTCTTTGGCTGGGCGGGAGGGAAACATGCTTGTGTGGATCTCACAGGAGTCTCCCCCTTAGCTGGTTTAAGGGAAAGCGGGTTTGTAGCAGGACAAGCTATAAGGAAAGCGGAATCTAAAAAGGTGGATAAACATGCTAAAGCATGTGCTGATAATCAACATGCTTTTGTCCCCTTCGCCTTCGACACATTTGGCTCCCTAGCTCCAGAAGCCATCCGTTTGTTGACTAGGGTCCAAAAGGTTGTCCACAGCAGCTGCTTATCAACAGGGGGGCAGGGGTTTATCTTTAATAGGCTAGGGTTTGCTATTCAGAAAGGGGTAGCGGCGCAGCTTGTTGCTCGCTTACCTGCGATATTGATGTAACTCGGCCAGTTTTTATTAAACTAGTAAAAAAAAAAATACTAAGCTATACCTAATAAATAAGGGTATATTCAACATTAACAGAAACAAGTTTCTAAATTACCATTTTAATCATTTTAGCCCAAAACCATTTTTTGTATTTTTCTAAATTGCACATGTATACATAACATCACATATATCATACATAGTTTACTCTATATAGTACCTAGCAACCATGGACATTAAACACTGCCATACCACTCGTCGCCATTGTTACCACCGGCTACCCAACATCATCCACCACCCCAATCACCTACACCACTATGAACGGTGCCATCACCGCCTCTCACCACCACTACCGCCACCATCCCCATCACCAACATCCCCACCGTGAACCCTTTAGTACAAAGTCCTTCCTTCCAAAAACTCTCACTAACAACACCTCTATTCTCACCATTAACCTAATAAAAACCCACCATCACCACCGTTCACCACCACTGTCGCCGCTATTCACCCCCACGCCGTTCACCTAATCAAACCCACCACCGTTCGCTACCATCACAACGTAATCAAAACCCATCGCCACCACCATCCCCAAATCAAAACCCACCACCGCCCACCACAAATAAAATGGCGTAGATTTGTAAAGGAATCGAGTGGATCTGTAGTGTGGGAGTCGAGTTCAAGTTCCGTCTTCAGATTCAAACAAGGCAGAAGCATCAGTCTCACATATTCTTCATCCTCCCCATATTCAAAGATGCTTTGTTGATGATGTCGATATATTTTTCATCAGTCTCTATTAAAGTTGCAGGCTTTGAAATGAAATTAGGATTTTTGTAGACAAGATGAAGATGCAGAGATGTAAAGGTGGAGACAGAGAGAGGGTTGAGGGGAAAAGTGAGAGTATGAGAGAGAGTGTGTCTAATTTGTATATATCTATTTTGTTTTTCAGGATTGGACTAAAATGACAATTTAGAAACTTTTATTGTTAATGTCAAAAATATCCCTGGTTATAACCAGATTTTAGATTGAGTTAGGAAATGTGATCAAAATGGTAAAAAAACTATTTGAACTAAAGTGGAAATTTAGACTAAAACTCAAGAACTAAAATGGAAATTTACTCTTCATTTTTTAAAGCTATATATATAGTGGAAAATTCAAATGAGAAGAAAAATTTTGTAAGAATAAAAACAATAAGTTTTAAACCAATAGAAATTCTCTATTTTACTTCATTTAATATGTGTATTTAATGTAATTAATACGGGCATATAAGTAAATTTCTAATTATAATTAATTAGCTAACTAATTAAACTTCTAACTCACTTTTAAATATACTCTTTCAAGATAAAATAATTTAGTGTGAAGGAAAATTTTCAACATGTGTAGAAAAATTCTTAAATGTGTATGATAAATTTAGATATGTGTAGGGTAAATTTTGGTAAGTGTAAGATACATGTATTATAAATTTTGAAATGTAAAATGTTTTTTACTTTAGTAATTAGGATAACATAATTAATGGGAGAAGGTATAAACTATTTAATGTTTTACCATTATGTTCTTTCTTCTTTTTCTTCTTACATTAAATTTCTTTTATATATATATATATATATATATATATATATATATATATATATATATATATATATATGGTAGGGCTATATAGAAAACCCTATATATATAAAAAACCCTAGAAAAACCCAATCTCACGACATTTTTTTTTTGAAAAAAAGAACACATGTAATATACATGTTTTTAAGAGTTTTGGGCCAAAAAAAATCAAAAAAGCGCCGAAGGGATGATTTAAAAAAATAAAATTCAGCAATTTCTGTCTTTTGTGCCTAACACATGTTAGGCAACCGGACATTGCTGAAATTTGTTTATTTTTTTTTTTAAAATCCCTTCGGCGCTTTTTTGTTTTTTTGGCCCAAAAAACTTTAAAACATGTATATTACATGTGTTATTTTTTTCAAAAAAAAAATGTCGGGAGGTTGGGTAAAAATGGGGGGGAGATTTGAGTTTTACAGAGTTTTCTAAAAATTTAAGGGTTTTTTGTCAGCATTACCCTATATATATATATATATATATATATATATATAGTAGGGTTCCTACGGAAAGTGAGTTTTTCCTAGAAAGTCTAGGAAGCGATCTTGTCCATCCGATTGGTGTGTTTAAGGGTTAAGATTAAATCAATGGCAATCTTGTAATAATTAACTATATTTAATAGATTGTTTTAAATGAGTAGGGGCAATTTCGTCCTTATGTGTGTTTTAAACCAATCAAAAATAACCGTCAGAGATATCACATCTCCTTAATACACGCCAATTTCCCTCTCTCTCTCTCTTTCTCTCTCTAAACCCAAATTCGGAAACCCCCAAAATCATACCAAAAATACCTAAAATCATGGATGAAGATAAGAGATTTTCCTTGTTCCATATACGTAAGATCAAGCTTTCATTGTACTGCGTGTTTTACAAAGCGATTACGGGTGATTCTTGTTTGTAATTGACGGTATTTTGCTGGTTGCAGGGAAGAGATTCAAAAAGCAGGAAACTTTGGAAAGGATAGATAGTAGCGGAACAGTTACCGGAAGCCGATCGAAAGCTGGGGCGAAATCCGCTGATGTAAAACACATTTGTATGAATCTGCTTACTGTTAAAACACAGCTGTATGAATCTAAATTGCTGTTAAAACACATCTGTATGAATCTGAATGATAAAACACATTTGTATGAATCTGCTTGCTGTTAAAACACAGTTGTATGAATCTGAATGATAAAACACAACTGTATGAATCTGCTTGCTGTTAAAACAAAACTGTATGAATCTGCTTACTGTTAAAACACACCTGTATGAATCTGAATGCTAAAACACAACTGTATGAATCTGCTTGCTGTTAAAACACAACTGTATGAATCTGAATGCTAAAACACAACTATATGCATCTGCTTGCTGTTAAAACACAACTGTTTGAATCTGAATGCTAAAACACAACTGTATGAATCTGCTTGCTGTTAAAACACAGCTATATGAATCTGAATGCTAAAACACAACTGTATGAATCTGCTTGCTGTTAAAACACAACTGTATGAATCTGAATAATAAAACACAGCTGTATGAATCTGCTTGCTATTAAAACACATCACCAAGAACAAACTGTTAAAACACAGTACCAAGAACATGCTGATAGATTCCAGCAAGAAAACGAAGGAATGATTGATATTACGTGAGATCAGAAATCGAAAACAAAAAATTCCGAAATTTATGTATAGTTAGTTATTGAAGATAATTTCCGAAAATAAAAATAGATTGTGAAAGTACATAAATGCCCTTTTAGATAAAATCCTTCAATGCCACATGTCGCGTTCTTATTGCTTCCTAGACTTTCTAGGAAAAACACACTTTCCACCCAACTCCTACTATATATATATATATATATATATATATATATATATAGGGGAAGGATGTATAGAAAACCCACTTTAATTTAGAAAACCGGGGAAACTCAAAGCTCCCGATGTTTTTTTTATCTTGAAAAAATTTACACATGTTATATACATGTTTTTAAGGGTTTTGGGCAAAAAAAATCAAAAAAGCGCTAGGTAGATATTTTTTAAAAAAATAAACAAGTTTTGGTGTAACACATGTTACATTCATCTGACATATTTGTAACATGTGTTACACCAAAACTTGTTTATTTTTTTTAAAAATATCTACTCGGCGCTTTTTTGATTTTTTTTGGCCAAAACCCTTAAAAACATGTATATAACATGTGTAAATTTTTTCAAGAAAAGAAAACATCGGGAGCTTTGAGTTTCCCGGGTTTTCGAAATTAAAGTGGGTTTTCTATAGATACTTACATTATATATATATATATATAGGGAGCCGCTAGAATGAGAACCACCTCGAGTTGTAAGAACCGCGAGAACTACACCCCACGGAGCGCCGTTCGCAATGATTTTTTTTTACAAGTAGATGTGTATATTATAAACACAGCCGTAAAAAATCATGGCGAACGGCGCTCCGTGGGGTGTAGTTTTTTACACCACAAGTTTGGTGAAAAAAAAAAGAAAAAAGAAAAAAAATTAAAAAACACCAAACTTGTGGTGTAAAAAACTACACCCCACGGAGCGCCGTTCGCCATGATTTTTTACGGCTGTGTTTATAATACACACATCTACTTGTAAAAAAAATCATG
This sequence comes from Helianthus annuus, assembly GCF_002127325.2. Taxonomy (NCBI): domain Eukaryota; kingdom Viridiplantae; phylum Streptophyta; class Magnoliopsida; order Asterales; family Asteraceae; genus Helianthus; species Helianthus annuus. The sequence continues at coordinate 96,043,250 of NC_035433.2, forward strand.
GCGAACGGCGCTCCGTGGGGTGTAGTTCTCGCGGTTCTTACAACTCGGGGTGGTTCTCATTCTAGCAGCCCCCTATATATGTATATATATATATATATATATATATATATATATATATATATATATATATATATATATATATATATATATAGGGGGATCGCTAAAATGAAAATCACCTCCAGTTGTAAGAACCGCGGGAACCACTTTCTGGCCATTAGATCTTAAAAATGGATGGATGAGATTAAAAGTAGTTAAAAGTAATATTAAATTCTTTTGTCTTATTAGGTTTTTAATATTTTAATCTAAAACGGTATTTAAGTAATTTTTTTTTGTCTTTTTAAGTTTATTGTTTTTTATTACAATTTTGTCCTATTACATTAATTATTTTTTTCTAAATCAGATTTCTTTATTAAACAAATATTTTGAAATCAGATTTTTTTTATAAAAAAATTTTACGCGCGTTTTTTTACCACCCGTTTTTTACGCGCGTTTTTTTACGACCCGTTTTACGCTCCGTTTTTTCACGCCGTTTTAGCAACCGTAGTTTTTAAGTGCCGTTTTTAGGCCCGGTTTTAGGCGCCGTTTTTTGCCGCACCGTTTTTTACAAGCCATTTTTGCGCCCCATTTTTTACGCCCCGTTTTAACGCGCCGTTTTAGCGTCCCGTTTTTATGTCCCGTTTTTACCCGCCGTTTATACGGCCCGTTTTACGCGCCGTTTTTTTTTCACGCCGTTTTTGCGACCCGGTTTTTACATGCGGTTTTTTATTCCCAGTTTTACGCGCCGTTTTTACACTTTTTACGTTTTACGTTTTACGTTAACCTTTTTAGACTTTTTACATTTTAAGTTTTACGTTAAACTTTTTACGTTTTACGTTAAAATTTTTACGTTTTATGTTTTACGTAAAACTTTTTACGTTTTACGTAAACTTTTTACGTTTTATGTTTTACGTAAAACTTTTTACGTTTTACGTAA